>NC_142011.1:131024877-131267377 GCF_049901735.1 Notechis scutatus | reverse complement strand
AGGTATTTGCCGGTTCTCCAAACTACTCAAAATTTCTGCTACTGGTTCTCCAGAACTGGTCAGAACCTGCCGAATACTACTCTGGTTTGCAGGGCTTCTGGAGAACCCCTAGATAAGATTCTGTGCAGTTCAGAGAACTCCCAAATCCCATTCCTGGCTGGCCCCACCCACCCTGCCTCACCCTTCCCAGGAGTCCCCATGTGGCCTGTTATAGATGCAGGTAAGTGCAGGGTACATGCGGAGGCTTGGGAAAGGTAAAAAAAGGGCCTCCTGGAAGTTCAGGGAGGCTGAAAATGGGCCCGTTTTCTGGCTTCCAGAGAGCCTCCAGAGCCCGGGAAGGCAAAAATGCCTCCCCCCACTGTGGTGCAGGAGTCTGATTAGGCCATGCCCACCATGGTCACACCCACCCAGCAACTGAGCAGACAACTCTTTGCTAAAATTTTTGAATTTTAGCTTATCCCATCTCAAATTCAGAATAAATGTTTCAGGCTACAAACAGGCCCTTTTGAGCTTAAGATATTTCAAATTTCAAATGTTTTGCATTGTTTAGCCAAGATAAAATTATATTTACTCAGAATTTAGTCCTATTCTTCAACTTTAATTAGAAGAAACACCATCAACCCTAACCTTATTTCATTACTTGTCTTCAACGTCTTCAATTATCCTCTCATCCTCAAGAAAGTCCATTAATTAGCATTTACTCTCATTGAAATCCTTTTATTAAAATGATAATGAGTAATTAATTAAACTTTAACCCTAGTCTGAAAGTAATTTAATATCAAGCAATTAAGATTTGCCAGCCCTTGGATGACCTTGTCTGGGATCAGAAGCTAAGAAGGTTCATATCTGGTTATGGATGGGAGATTTTCTAAGCTGTGACTGAGAAGTCACAAAGTATCCCCTATAAAGGCTTTTATATTACTTTTATATTCTTGCCAATAAAATTGTATTAAGTCACTAAAAGTCAAGCTCAATGTGAAGGAGATTTTGCTTTAATTAAGATTTAATTACTGCCACTATATTACTATTGAACAGAAACTAATTATGCAGGTAGAAGTCACTAAGAGAAACATCCGACATAAAACATACTGAAAAGCCTTAAAAACTCTGTTTATTGTGAATATGTGTGCCTGTGATATGCTGTATATTTCAGAACTGAAAAATGACAAAACTATTGAATACAATATAATGACACTTACTGAATTGGGGGAGGGGTAGATTTTTTGGGGGGAGGTCAAAAAGAAAATTACCCAAGAAGAGCAATTCCAGACTAAGACATTGATGTGGAAATAGCTGTGCTTATATTCAGATTAAACCAAATAATAAAACACTGCTTTATAGCTATGCCTCATCATTCAGGCAGAAGGTAAAAATGAATCAGGAAATCTAGCAAAGGATAGGGAAAGAGCCTCTGAGAATACTGGCTTCATGCATGATGCAATATGTAGCTAATAACCTTATCCACTCTCAGAAATAATGTAGTTATTCAAGTCTCTGATATGCGATCTCCACTCTACTGTGGCTCAGGAGGAGATATTTGTAACAATAATGGTATTTCGTGTTTAGTTAAAAAGTTGGAGGGTGTTCTGAAATCTAATCTTTTTAATAAGGACTGCATATTTTAACCGATATGGTCATATGACTGGCAGGACAACATATGTAAACTCAAAAAAGAACTTGCAAAACAAACTAGAATGCAGTCTTCAGAAATTCAATTCAAGTCATTGGGGTTTACTTTGAAGCAGACACATATAAAACTCTGCTGTGAGATAAAGTTGTTATTCCTGGCAGAAGGCAACCCATTGTTCTATCTGTATTTGCAAATGTAATTAATTATATACTAACTATAAAATAATAAGTTATTAACTGAAAGTTCACCTAAAATAAAAGATATGTACAGGTAGAAGTATTGTAGATTTACGGAAATAATCCTTATGAGAGTAAAATGTAAATATGTAAAATATATAAAGAAAAAGGATAGTAATTATAGTGGAAACTATTATTTAATATTAGATAAATGTAATATAATGTATTATGATATTTAAATTAAGAACCTGTATGGATGCCAAGAATGCTGTTGGAATTACGATATTTTATGATGTAATAAAAGAAACTCAATAAAAATACATTTTTAAAAAAAGAAGTATTGTGGATTTACGACCACAGTTGAGCCCAAAATTTCTGTTGTGAGACATTTGTTAAGTGAGTTTTTCCTCATTTTATGACCTTTCCTGCCACAATTCTTAAGTGAATCACCTCAGTGGTTAAGTTAGTAACATGGTTGTTAAATGAATCTGGCTTCCCTATTGACTTTACTTGTCCGAAGGTCCCAAAAACATGACCCTACTACAGCCATCATAAATATGATTCAGTTGCCAAGTATCCAAATTTTGATCATGTGACCATGAGGATGCTGCAATGGTCACAAGTGTGAAAAAGAGTCATAAGTCAATTTTTCAGTTCTGTTGCAACTTCAAACGGTCATGAAATGAACTATTGTAAATCAAGGATTACCCTGTAGTATGAAATTCAAGCTGTACATTTTTGCCCATCTTGGCTAAATCAGAAAAAAAAATACATTAAACTGAAATCTTAGGGGGAAATTCCATAGTTCAGCAGATCAAAATTATCTTGTAATCAGACCTTGAATTACAATTTTAGAGGGAGCCAGACATTCTGTATTTTTGAGATACTGTGTCTCTCTGTGTTTTATTTCTACTTTTATTATTATTTCTATATAAACGTTCTTCAGTTTCTCTCAGTTTGTAAACGTTCACATAATTCTTTCAACTAGACATACTCATGGTGTAACTTGTTATAGAAGAGAAAGAAAGGAATTTGCCAAAGATATCCGCAGGGCTTTATTGTAGATTAATAATTTGAACCTGCTTATTCTCCCATGAGCTGTTCAGAGCATCCAGTAGTGGGAGGTGATTCAGTCTCTGCATGTCTAGGCTGGGCTTAATTTGTGGAACACTCCTTCTCCTCCACAGGACTCCTCCCCAGCATTCCCCAGTTTTGGCTCAGCCTCGTGAGGGATAGGCAGTGCTTTTTTGTTACTCCTTGGCCAAAACAGGAGAATTTCTCTTCTCAGGTTTGGAGACAGTCAATTGGGTCTTTCAGGTTCTCTCAACAAATTGCTTAATGATCTACCCACGCTGCCTTTTCCATCTGGCCATCGGTGATCACTGTATCAGGAAGTGCTTTTTGCGCCCCGAAGCGGAGGGAGACTTCGGCTTTGTTCCGCGATTTGAAACTGCTTATTTCCACACCTACATCCATCACTTACTCCATGCTTTTAAATTTCCTTTGATATCTCTGAAGTGGAAGCTCCCTTCCAAGTTCCTCTAATTCTTTAATCTCAGCTTTGATGATAAATTCTCAAATCTTGCTATTAATCAACCTGTACTTTATTCCCTGTCCATATTTCAGTTTGAAGTGGAACATCATTAATAATAGAGGTCTGGCTACTTCCTGCCCTGTTTATTAGAAAAGATGAGGGGAGATGTCTGTGCCTGTGTTTCCTTTTCTGCTTCCTCACCAATTAAAGAAAATACATATTATTTTTTCACTGTTGTCCCCATTTTGTTAGATTCATAAAGAACTGGCAATCATTATCTAATGCTGTTAGAGGCAAACATGTTCAGTCCTCAAAAAGGCATATTTTTCTCTCATACTTTACCACTCTCCAGAATGATATTAAAAGAAGGGGGATAGGATTTTGTTGGTGGGTAAAAAAGAACATATGAAGGGATGGGGGGAGTAAGCTCTTCCTATTATAATTATAAAGCTGAGAAGTACTGCAGATGAAAGATTGTAAGGAAAATGTTATTGAATGAATGGATGGATGGATAGATGGACAGAAGGCTAGATCAATCAGAATAAAGCTGGAAGGGACCTTGGAGGTCTTCTAGTCCAACCCCTTGCTCAAGCAGGAGACCCTATACCATTTTTAAACAAGTGACTGTCCAGTCTTAAGAGAACACAAAAACATGGATAATCATTTGTAGAATGGAACACTGTTCTGGGAAATTGTGTTCCTTGTTTACATAGTTGAATTCACCTTGGATTTAAGGAGAGGTTGCTGCTCAAAAGCAAGAAGAACTAGAAAACAAGAAAAACACAAGAAAAACTATGTCAAGGAATCTGCTTGGTGAGAAGAGACCCTTCCCACAACTAACTAGCCACATGGAGCACTGTTTCAAGCAGCCAGGGATTGCTTGTTCATTCACTGTGAGTCACTATGACTGGTAACACAAATAAAAATGTGTCAATGACATGGCATCCTAATGCTATATTTGGAGGACAAAAGGCCTGTTAAAAAAGATTCATTTTGTTTTTATATAAGAAAAGAAGACACACATTTTATATCTTTTTTTTTTTTGTTTATATATATTCTAAGGAATTTCACAATAATTTCACATCATAAGATCCTACAGTGCCAGCTGTTTAAATTTCTCTCACTCCCTCATTACTCTCTAAGTAGTATATATGTCCTAAATATAAATCCATTGTGTACAAAACAATCAGTGATTATCCCAGAAGTTGTTGGCAGATTAAAAGATCTAGAAGATCTGGTTTAAGCCTTAGTTTTCAAAGCTCCCTTCTCAATAACATTTTTTTCCCGCAGCAACAATTTTCATTGCTTGTGTTTGCATATGCATATTTTCACATATCTCTTTCTGAGCCTGAAGGTTAGAGGGTCTTTTGTTTGTTTGTGTTTTGTCATTTTAATAAGACTAAAACAAATTCCCTAGATCTGCAGCTGCAATTCTGTCCATGGTTGCTACTTCTCAATATTCATTCGATTTCTGCCTCCTAACTTACTTGTTCTATGGCTTTATCTACCAAACTTTTGCAACCTTGGATTTTCAGGATTTAATAGCTCATTCTTTGAATTACTCCAGCTATGATTTTCTCAGCATTGCTGATTGCTGTCATCCCCCGTTGTTGAGCTTTCAGATTTTAATCTTTTCTGCCTTGTGTCTCAGAAATATCAGGGCAAAAGTCACACAGGTATTATCTATCTTTGGGTCCACAGGCAGACTGCAGAAGTTATCCTACTAACATTTGGAGCCATCTTACCATAATTTGTTTAGTGGTCTTATTGCATAATACTGTTATTATAGTTTCTTCATCATACAATGTGTGTGTGTGTGTGTGTGTGTGTGTGTGTGTGTGTGTGCTCTAGATATTATTACCTGAAGTGTAAATCATCAAAAATGTTTTGGTATGGGAAGAATAAAATTGAGAGAGCATAATGGCAAAGTATACACCATCATAAAGTAGTTCATTTGTGTTTTGGCTGCTAAAATAAACTCATCAACCTGGGACATGCTACAGCATAGATGATTAGATTAGATTAGATTAGATTAGATTAGATTAGATTAGATTAGATTATTTTAGATTAGACAGACAGGCAGACAGATAATCTTGTCTCAAAGGCGCTTTTTCAAAAAGCAAATGGCCTTCTTTTTTCTTTGAGGAAGACATTTTACTTCTCATCCAAGAAGCTTCTTCAGAATTGAAGAAACTTCTTGAATGGAAAGCGAAACTTCCTCAAGGAAAAAACAAAGTCCAGTTGCCTTTTGAAAATGCACTTTTGAGACAATCATGACCTGGATGACTGAGAATCTTCATAGACAATCATGCTTCCAGCCACAAAACAATGCTAACAGAGGTATCTGACTTTTACTAACATTTTATTCATTTGTTAAATTTATATCTTAACTTTTCCCCCCAGAACTTCAAGTGCAGAGAGGCTTAGTTAGAAGAAGGAAAATCAGATCCTTCCTAAAAGTTCTCAGAGTATATTTTAATGATGCATGTAGTTTTCTTTAATTGGGCAAGATTCTATCTATTCTATCTATAGATGAGGAACAATTAAGGAAACTGCTTAGAAGTAACGCTGTGTATCTGTCTTGGTTTTGGAGCCTGATATTTTCACACTGGCCACATTAACTCACTACATTTTTCTAAATTTCAAGAAAGAAGGAAAGTAAAACCTATTGAATCTTGCTTTTCTTCGAGTAATATCATTTCAATTGCTCAATCAATCAATCAATCAATCAGAATAGAGCTGGAAGGGACCTTGGAGTTCCCTTGCTCAAGCAGGAGACCCTATGTATAGGGCCTATATCATTTCAGACAGGTAGCTGTCCAGTCTTTTCTTAAAAATTCCAGTGATGAAGCACCTACAACTTCTGAAGAAAAGTTGTTCTGCTGGTTAATTGTTCTTCCTAACAGTGGGAACAATTAACCAGTGGAACTTAATATTATATACAGTATTATACAGAAAAATCAGAGATGGTATTCAGCAGGTTCTGACCAGTTCTGGAGAACCGGTAGCGGAAATTTTGAATAGTTTGGAGAACTGGCAAATACCTCCTCTGACTGGAGATTTTACAGTATCCTTCCCCTGCCATGCCCATCAAGCCATGCCCACAGAACCAGTAGTAAAAAAAAAATTAAATCCCACCACTGAGGAAAAAATGATAGTTTCTTAAAAGATTGTTCCTTGATGAATTTAGATAAAGCTCCAGCTGAAAAAAAAAAAAAAAGGAATGGAAAATAGTACTACACAGTTTGGAAATTCCTTCTGAAATGCTTGAATGCTTTGCATAGGGGCTGAGAGATTTACAATGCAATGCACATGAGCACACCACTGACAGGGATAAAAGCATGGCTGGCAGGCAAAAATGAAATAATTCTCTAGAAAGGTAAGTATAATATGCAGAAATATAACAAGCAGGGTACTGCTGGAAGGCTGAGTCAGGAGTTTCAGTTAAATTTAACTCAGAGGTCTTTGAAGGCTGTGCAGTTTCTAAAACGGCTAAAGATAGAGATGAAATAGAAAGGAAAGCTCTTAATGTATTCAAATTGATCAGCATGGATTAGTTTTCCAAGTGATTAGCATGGGAAAATGGAAGGCAAGAAAGCTACAGGGGAGAATTCACTGTGCCTTTAAAACTGACCAAATTATTCCTTGCAATTTTATTAAATGGTTGAAACTCATCTTCTGCTTTAATTATCAGACATTTATCTCTGATAAAGTAATTTGTGCCTTCCTGGTGTGCTTTTATCAAACGTGTGGGTGGGGTAGTGATGAAGATTTTCTTGGACTTTTTCCCCATTGTTTCTAAATTGCCAGAGTTTGAACAGAAATAGAAAATAGAAAAAAGAGGTATGCCAGCATAGGAAAGAAAAAAAAATACAAAGGTTTCCCATTCTTGCTGAATTTACTTCCAGGATTATAGCAAGTTTCTTCTATACATTAAACTGATTTGGCTTATTCACAAGATAATCCAGGAGAAATATATCCTAACCAGCCTCAAACACCTTCAATTAGCTACCACTGCACTGCTTGTGTGAGATACCTCTTTGAATAACTTTTCTGAAGAAGTTTTTTCCATTATTATTCCTTATCTTTTAAAACAGAGATGGTCAGCCATTCAGTAGTAGGTAAGGTGGAATGTTGAATTAGAAGCTTGCAAGCTTTTAAGGCCTTTCCTCACTAGTGATTTATGGCATGTTGATATCAACTTTCAGCCATCTTTGAAATGAAGCACCCTCTGTTTTCATGTTGGTTATTTGGTAATTACCAAAAATGCTAGAATAGAAACTCTTTCAAAAGTACATAACAAGTTCAGAGGCAGGGGCTGCCAACATCTCTTCAAGGAACATAAATACTTCATGAGTACTTTGGCATTACATTCCCTGAATTTTTTTAAGGCTTTAGATAAGTATGTATCTGTGCTTTTATTACCCAAGTATATATACACATCAAGAACCAATAATACACATATTATTTTATATAATATATAAAGAAAATCTCCTTGTCTCAGGAAGCAACATTTATATTGGTGGTGAAACATGGCCAAAGTTCTTTGTCCACTAAATATTACTAAAGTCACAGAATGCCCGAAAAGCAATAGCATTTCTTTTTTCCTTGCAACATTGCCACCCTGCCTGTTGATAATGTGTCAAAAAGGAACATACGTGGTGTGAACATACTAAAGATGTTCTCAGAGTTTTGAGACCTAAATGTTGGAAACAACACAGAAATGACATACTGAAATAATGGTGACTTTTATTTTTTAGAAATTGGAGAAAATATGACCTATCACTAAAAATGGTGCCTCAGCTATCAAAGTTCTGGAAAAGGGATACTTTTATTTTATTTATTTTATTTTTTTCTCAAAGGACTGACTGGAGGAAAATCAGAGAGGGAGGGAGGGAGACTTTCAGTGAAATGTATGCAATTCTGAACCTTCCAGGATATGATTTGATTTGAAAAAGGCACTACTACTATGAAGAAAGAAGATAAAATGGGAAAAGAACTACAGCTTTTAGTAAGCGGCATGAATCTCATGAATATCTGATGCTGAGGTATTTACATTCTTATTTCAGTAAAGATAATATAATTATCTATAGGTCTCTCAACTCTCTGGTCAAAATATAATGTTGATAAATGTTTTCACAAATAAAGCAACAGTAGAAAAAAGCAAATTGTTTTTGACATGATACTTAATTAATTTCTATTTGAATTTTCCAGGTACTTCTGTTGTTCAAGTCACAGCCACTGATGCTGATGACCCTTCATATGGAAATAGTGCCAGAATTATCTACAGCATACTTCAGGGCCAGCCATATTTCTCTGTGGAGCCAGAAACAGGTGGTGTTGTAGTTATTGTTCTTAATTAAATATTTCTGCCTTGCCAGAAGATGGTACTCACATTATTGTGTCATATTCAAAATAGCTTAAATTCTCTTAAAGTAGATGGGAAAATGTTACTTAATTACTATAACAAAATTCAGATCTGGGTAGTAATTGGGTAGCAGTGAAATTTTGATCTGGATTTACCTAAGAAATTGTTTTTTCCTAATCTGAACCTAGAGGAAAAGGGCTAAACAAAGGATTCATACCATAAAAATGGATTAATAATGACTATTTCAAGAATTCTGGGAAATTTTTAATATAAAGGAAATTATTTGTAGTGCAGGGTTGAAATGAGGTGTCCTCGTTGCTCTCTAAACATGATTGTTTTCTTGCAGACATTTCATTACCCAAGCTAGGTAACCTAGTTTGGGTAATGAAACATCTGCAAGAAAACAATCATGTTTAGAGAGCAAGAAGGACCCTAAATTTGGAATATAATTTATCTAAATCCTGTGCTTGGTACTATAGATGATTTATATATTGTCAAATGATACAGATATTAAAAATATATTATATCTGAAGAAAAACTCGCAATTCAATTATATAGAAAACTTCAAAAAGTGTTGAAACTTAATAACAGTGATATATATATATATATATATATATATATATATATATATATATATATATATATATATATATATATATATATATATATATATATATATATATATATATATATATATATATGATGCATGGAATAAGTAAAATGAGTATCCAGTTTCAGAAAATCAGTGGAACTTAGTTTGAAAAATAGTTGAACTCTTTTGTAGTACCTGTGTTTAAGAAAGATTGTGTATGTGCAAAACTGGAAACTAGATAGCATGCCCTCTGAGGGAATGGTGATAAAAAAAGGTGTTAGATTGAGCTGAGATGGACAGACTAACGTTGGAATTAAAAGAAAGAGGAGAAATGGAATATTACTTGATCTGGAACACATAGTATAAATGGTTAGAAAATAGAAGTAAAGATCAAATATAAAGGTAATTTAAGAGGTACATTAAACGTAAAGGCAATATATATAGTTAAAGGAAGAAAAAGGAATATAACTGATATGTATATATATGTATATATGAATATCAGCTACACTGGAGCGCTGCAAAAATTGTAAATGTGATATAAAATGATGAAATATGTTTAATAAAAATATATTTTTAAAGCAAAAAAGAAAGATTTCCAAAACACCTTTCCAACTATTGCCCCAAATACTTGGTTTGTTATCAATAGTATGCAAATTTTAAGCTATGCATTTCTTAAATAAGTTAGAAATGTGACCAATAGACTGTAAAATCTTGGGAACTCAGCAAGCTGAATTCAGAACAAGTCATTCTATATTGGATCACTGTCTGATCTTATACCATTTCACAGAAAAATATTCCTGAGGACTAAACCATAATCTTTTTGTGACTTAAAGCAGTTTGAGACTCTATTTGTGGAGTATTTTATGGGGAAAGATAACTGAATCCTGAACTGTCAGAAGGCAGGTTTTTTTCTCATAATGCAATTATACTCTTAAGTCCTTTTGGCAGATTTGATATAGTCCCAATAGTGCTTAACTAATTCAATCCCATCAAATAACATGGAGGGAGAAAAGGTATGTTTTGGCTCCAGCAGTGTTCAAATTTTATATGAATGACTTAGCAGCTCCTTTGGAATCAGAAGATTTTCTAAACTAACTGAAATATGTGAGCCATAACTATGTATATATCAATGTAACAATTGTGAAAGAACATTGTAGTTAAAAATGTAAATGTAATACTGAGTTATATTTCAAAAATATGGAATTTGACACTTGTAGACAATTCTGATCTTGTCAAGCCACTGGTTCATCTAAGATGGACTGAAAACAATACTCCAGATGTTAAAAAAATGGATTCAGGAGATGTGTCACTTGTTAAAAAGTCTTTATAATGTAAAAATGAGAAGAGCAGTCAAAGACAAAGATTAATAATAGTAACTAAAAAAAAAGAATATATAGGAGAGAAGTTGGGTACATTGTGCAAAATGAAGTGACAGTGGCATTTCAGATAGTTGATGAATTATACTTTCCCTTCTTTCTCAATAGTTCCCTGCATTTACTAAAATAAACACAGGAGGGAGTATGTTATGCAAAAATTATCTTCCTTTTTTTACTAGTTTACTACTTTAAAAAGGTGGTTGTTCTTCTTAATATGTAGACCATTCAAAAATATTCCTTCAGTATCTGAACTTGCAGACTCAGAATTGCTGTTTAATGCATAAACTGCTACCTAATATATAATTACCACTATCACCTACTTATAATTTATGTGTTCAATGTATTCATTAAACTGTGCTTGACATTAAATATATATATTTTCTAAATAATAGACATATTGTTCCATACAGAATGATGACAAATTTTTCATTGTTTCTTTTTCAGGCATTATTAGAACAGCTCTGCCAAATATGAACAGAGAAAACAGAGAGCAATATCAGGTTGTTATCCAGGCAAAGGATATGGGGGGCCAGATGGGAGGATTATCAGGAACCACCATGGTGAATATCACCCTGACTGATGTCAATGACAATCCACCTCGATTCCCACAGAGTAAGCTTCCTTTAATTGTCCTTCTGTGCTGCAAAAATATCAGAATGAAAGAATTAGGCAACTACCATCTGGTTTAATGTAAAACAACAACAACAAAAACCTAGTTTATGGAGCACATACAAAAAAGGTTTTATCCACAGATTTATTCACTGCTATTTTTTAAAAAAATGACGTGTTACAGGGAGAACTTTGTTAGAGAAAAATGCAGTTGCAAAGAACAATTGCTTAACATTGGATAATTCTTAGCATAACAGTAGGGAATGATAACTCTTTTGCCCTCCCTCCTCCACAAAAGGAATGGAAGAAATAACATTAGTATGTAAGGTTGGAAGTGACCTTGGAAATTATTTAGTTCAACTAACTACACAATACAGGAATCTACTGCTTCAGCATCTCTACCAGATGGCCATCCAGTTTATACTTCCTGCAAAGAAGGGTCTGCCACCTCCCAAGCAGTCTTCTCTATTGTTAATCAACTCTTACTGTTAGAAAAAATTTTCCTGATATCCAACTAAATTTGTAATTAAATCCATTGTTCTTTGTTCCCTTTTCGGGAACAATTCTACACCATCTTTTACATGATAACCAACCAGATAATTGAAGACAGCTATTGTGTCTTCTTTCTCTTTTCTCTTGTCAAGGTTAAACATATCCAAAGCTTTCCAGCTGTTTCATATAAACTTGTGCTTTCCCCCCTTTTCTAGGAACCTTATATTAATTGCTAATATATTAATTCTTTAATTAATTGTTCCCTTCTGAACATACTCTATTTTGCCCATTCCTTTCCTAAACTGTACTCTGAAATAAATGTTCTAGGAATAGTCTGACCAAAGCAGGATATAGAAGAATTATTTCTTCTGAGCTTGATCCTATAATAGAAGTTTCAAGAGCACAACTCTGTTTGCTGATATCTGGAAATTAATAATTTAAGCAATATAAACCAAAATATGAATGGGTAAAACAAGGGTATTTGAAAGATGACTACAATTCAGAGCAGGAAGCTTCCATTCATCAGACCAAAGCTATTTAAAGAAATCTTCAAAAATCCATAAACACAAGCCAAATGTATGTAGTTAATACATCTTAGAGTAGTAGAGTAGTAGAGATGTATGCATTTCAATTATTTTTTGAAAAAAAAACTGAAAAAGTTTTGGAAAGAGCTGTTCTTCATCTACTCTTGTCTATTTCTTTCTCTTTATTCAGTTTCTAAAATCAAAAAGCAGGATGAAGGATTCAAGAAGGTATTTGGAGATCCATTTCCAATGTTTCTCGAAAGTAATTTTTGAACAAATAACAACAGCTTCTTTACCAAAGGAGATTTTTTGCAGCTGCTACATCCCACTTTGAAAACAAATCAGAGGCAGATAGGAAGGCATATTTTTAACATTTTTTAAAAAACAAAAATAAAACCATAGACTTGGAAAATGGCATTTGGACCATCAGGTCCAATGCACATTCAGATTATTAATTCAGGCATCCCAGGTGTATTCCATAGGTCTCTCAGGAGAGAGGGGTGAAGCAATCAATCTTCTATCACATTTTATTTACAACACACATGATAATGTTACAACTGCATGAATATGTCACAATGATGATGTTTTTTATTCCCTTCCACCCACAGATGCCCCCTGTCAGATGGATGGCAGTCTAGCCTCCACTTGAATATTTCAAGTGGGTATATCATGGCAGTACTGTCACTTAATTTTTAGTTACAATCAAACTATTGCAGTGATTGGACTTGATTTTTTAATTTATTTATTTTAGCTGAAGCTTATGACTTTGAATCATGAGAATTGGGCAGTTATCTTCCACGCCCTCTGATGATCCTTTTCCTCTGTAGTGATGATCTGCACAGTCTATTGCTCTTTATTCTTTCTCTTTGTTTGCTCATAGTAGGTATGACTGGAAAAGCCCAGTCCCTTTGCATAGCTTCCTTATGGAAACTAGCCATTCACTGGACTAATTCATTTGACTGATAATAAAGGGGGGGTTGAATTTCTTTTATGGTCTCAGAAAACTGGTCAGTTCTCTATTTTGTGATCTCAGGATGCTGCTGGAAGTTAGGACTGCACACATATCACTTCTTTTTGTTTGAATTTCCTCCTTTCCCTTTAGTACAATGTAAATCTGTATATGGTTCTTCAGTTTGAGCTTAGAAGCTAAGCAGGACTGGGTCTGGTTGGTCCAGGGAATATTGGGGCTGTAAACTAGACTGGGAAATGGAAAAATATCATGGAAAAGGGCAGTGGCATATCACTCCTCTAATGTTGCAAAGTAAACTTGTCAAATCAGACTCAATTTGACAGCATATTTACTTTAATCTTATAGTTATATATGAACTTGATAAGATAAACTCTGTTTTTGCTATAAGGCATTTCTTAAAAAAAAATATTCTTCCTCCCCAATTCCTCTGACAGACTCTTTATTAATGAGGCTTATATCATGTTAAAAGAAAGTAAATGAATGGGCTTGTGAAAGAAGTTGATTCATGTAAGTGCTAAAGGCCTTATTGATTCCTTCTTAAAAGAGAATCAATAACATTCATGTCAAATGTGAAACTGTACACTTAACGGATCTTATCTCTTGTCTGATTTGCTGATTTGACTATGGATCAAGAAGACTTCTAAAATTGGAAGATCTTACACAGTTTATTATCAGACTAGGGTTGTACTAGTATTAATGATAACAAACCAATCACAACTATGGGCACCTTTCTGAAGCCTTGTGAACACATTAGATCAATGATAAGTTGCAGTAATGCAACTTAAAAGGTGAAACCAATCTATGAGATAGACTCATGACATGCAAAGCAAGATAATTCAAGCCATGATTTGTTATAATTGAGATGATTATGGCTTACAGATCATGAAAACCCCAAGTCCACAATCTCAGAAAATTAGAATAGTACATGCAATCAATAAAACAAGGATTGTACATAGAACAATATCGGACTTCTGAAAAGTATGAGCATGCATATGTATTCAGTACTTGGTTTGGGGCCCTTTTGAAGCAATTACTGCCTCAATGCGGCATGCATGGAAGCTATCAGCCTGTGGCACTGCTGAGGTGTTATGGAAGACCAGGATTCTTCAATAGAGGCCTTCAGCTCTTCTGCATTGTTCGGTCTCATGTCTCTCATCCTTCTCTTCGCAATGCCCCATAGATTCTGTATGGGCTTCAGGTCAGGTGAGTTTTCTGGCCAATCAAGCACAGTAATCCCACGGTCATTGAAACAGGTTTTTGTGCTTTTGGCAGTATGGGCAGGTGCCCAGTCCTGCTGGAAAATGAAGTCAGGCTCCCCAAATCAACACAGACTGTGGAAACTTCACACTGGACTTCAATCATCTTGCAGTATGTGCCTCTCCATTCTTCCTCCAGATTCTGGGTCCTTGCTTTCCAAATGAGATGCAAAAGTTGCTCTCATCAGAAAAGAGGACTTTGGACCACTGAGCAACAGACCAGTTTTTTTTTTCTTTAGCCCAGGTAAGACGCTTCTGACGTTGTTTGTTATTCAGGAGCAGCTTGACAAGAGAAATACGACATTTGAAGCCCATGTCCAGGATCCGTCTGTGTGGTGGCTCTTGATGCACTGACTCTAGCCTCAGTCCACTCCTTGTGAAAGTCCCCAACACTTTTGAATGGCCTTTTCCTGACAATCCTCTCCAGGCTGCAGTCATCCCTGCTGCTTGTGCACCTTTGTCCTCCACACTTTTCCCTTCCACATAACTGTCTATTAATGTGCTTTGATACAGCACCTTGGGAACATCCAATTTCTTTTGCAATTACCTTTTGAGGCTTTCCCTCCTTATGGAGGGTGTCAATGATGGTTTTCTGCCCAACTGTCAGGTCAGTAGTCTTTCCCATGATTGTGCTTCCTATTGAACCAGACTAAGAGACCATTTAAAGGCTCAGGAACCCTTTGCAGGTGTTATGGCTTAATTCGCTGATTAGAGTAGGACACTTTGAGCCTATAGTATTGAACCTTTTCATAATATTCTAATTTTCTGAGATTGTGGATTTGGGGTTTTCCTGAGCTGTAAGCCATAATCAGCACAATTATGACAAATCACGCCTTGAACTATCTTGCTTTGCATGTAATGAGTCTATCTCATATATTAGGTTCACCTTTTAAGTTGCATTCCTGAAATAAATGAACTTTTGTACGATATTCTAATTTTTTGAGTTTCACCTGTAAGTCTCCTTAGTTGCAGATAGATTTAGTTAAGTGCTCTAATACCTGCATAACATTATTTTTTGTTTTTGTTTGCTGCAGGACTTTTAATTTTAATAACTGTAGTACCACAGATGTTTAGGTTGAATAGCCTCTCTTCTCCAGCATTTTGATATTAGTTTTATAATCTTTCCACAATTTGATACCTTCTAGAGGTGATGGATACCAACCTTCATCATTCCTAATCAATATAGATCTAATTAGAGAAAGTTGTTTTAGAGAATAATGGGATAGCCCCTGCATGATATAAGTATGATTCTATTTAAAATGCCTCTGCTTTCATAGCTCTCATTCTCCTTTTGCAAGGTGGGGTGGAGAATATTTTAAATATTTTCCTAGGGAATCAGAAATATTCCCAGAATTATCAAGAGTGGGAGGGAGCTTCCTGAAGAGCTACTTAACTTGACTCTAACTGGAATTGGCAACCCATAAGGTTTCCCAGTGGGAGTATCATCTTCCCACCTTATAGTGCTATTTGAATGATGTCATATCCTATTATCAGCATCAGGAAACATTATATATGAAAAAGGTTTCTTATGATTGCCAGCTGTGTGATTCTTTGCCTATTTTTGACAGCAGAGGAACTAAATTTCAGGAAGAAGGTTCTTGCTGAATAAAGCATAGCTTTATTCTTCCGTCCATGATTCCTTTCTGAGATTTGAAGAAGTTCTCACCCCCACCCCCCAAAAAAATATTTATAGTGATCTTACTATGTTTTTTTCCTACAAAATCCAATTTCTTCTCATGAGGGCAAAAAAAAGGAGGAGAAAAACCCCCACAACTGCAAGTTTTTTGTCAGCAGTATTCCAAACCAGTTCATTCTGCAAACTGTTGCAGGATAATTCATGCGTTGCATGTTCCATAAGAGACATTAGGAAAAGCACTGAAATGGAAACCACTGAATTTTAAAATTACCCATTTTGAAAATGTATTCTAAAGAATGAAGTCATATTTCCCTGAAATCCAATCATTTTGAAAAGGGAACATTTGGGGAAAGGGAACATTGAGCAGGTCAATTTGTTTCAGAAGAAATCTGGGCCTAAACTTCCCTTGCACTTTTTCACCAATTTTCATGTCCTTATCCATAAAGTACTGAATAAAAAGCAAAGATTTTGAAATACAAAGTACCGTGAAGGTTGGGATATTGATCCTTGAAGGCTCGGTTGCTTTCCATATCTACTTATCAAGTCATCATATATCAGCTCCTAGAGAGTTTCTTCGAGAGTTCAGTACAGTTTTAGAATCCATCATTTCATTTCTGACAACTTTTTAAAAAAACTCTAGCAACCTAGATGACATTTGGGTTTTGTAATTTGTAAGTTTGTAATTTGTCATAAATTACCTGTGATTTTTATTTCAGGTGCTAAAGACTAACATAGTATAGCTTTTAGCAGAGAGGAGACATTTGAACACATGCAAGAAATATTATCTTATATTTCAGGTATATTTAGACATGGTGGCTATAACCAGCAAATGAAATATAGAATTTCTATGAAATGAAAATTATGTCATTAACAATGTCATGTATACTGTACAGGTGAAACTCAAAAAATTAGAATATCATGCAAAAGTTCATTTATTTCAGGAATGCAACTTAAAAGTTGAAACTAATATATGAGATAGACTCATTACATGCAAAGCAAGATAGTTCGAGCCCTGATGTGTCATAATTGTGCTGATTATGGCTTACAGCTCATGAAAACCCCAAATCCACAATCTCAGAAAATTAGAATATTGTGAAAAGGTGCAATATTCTAGGCTCAAAGTGTCCCACTCTAATCAGCGAATTAAGCCATAACACCTGCAAAGGGTTCCTGAGCCTTTAAATTATCTCTCAGTCTGGTTCAGTAGGAATCACAATCATGGGAAGGACTGCTGACCTGACAGTTGGACAGAAAACCATCATTGACACCCTCCATAAGGAGGGAAAGCCTCAAAAGGTAATTGCAAAAGAAGTTGGATGTTTCCAAAGTGCTGTATCAAAGCACATTAATAGAAAGTTATGTGGAAGGGAAAAGTGTGGAAGAAAAAGGTGCACAAGCAGCAGGGATGACCGCAGCCTGGAGAGGATTGTCAGGAAAAGGCCATTCAAAAGTGTTGGAGACTTTCACAAGGAGTGGACTGAGGCTAGAGTCAGTGCATCAAGAGCCACCACACACAGACGGATCCTGGACATGGGCTTCAAATGTCGTATTCCTCTTATCAAGCCGCTCCTGAACAACAAACAGTGTCGGAAGTGACTTACCTGGGCTAAAGAAAAACAGAACTGGTCTGTTGCTCAGTGGTCCAAAGTCCTCTTTTCTGAAGGGAGCAACTTTTGCATCTCATTTGGAAACCAAGGACCCAGAGTCTGGAGGAAGAATGGAGAGGCACACACTGCAAGATGCTTGAAGTCCAGTGTGAAGTTTCCACAGCCTGTGTTGATTTGGGGAGCCATGTCATCTGCTGGTGTTGGTCCACTGTCTTCATTAAGTCCAGGGTCAACGCAGCCGTCTACCAGGAGATTTTGGAGCACTTCATGCTTCCTTCCGCAGATGAGCTTTATGGGGATGCTGACTTCATTTTCTAGCAGGACTTGGCACCTGCCCACACTGCCAAAAGCACCAAATCCTGTTTCAATGACTGTGGGAATACTGTGCTTGATTGGCCAGACCTGAACCCCATAGAGAATCTGTGGGGCATTGCCAAGAGAAGGATGAGAGACATGAGACTGAACAATGCAGAAGAGCTGAAGGCCGCTATTGAAGCATCCTGGTCTACCATAACACCTCAGCAGTGCCACAGGCTGATAGCTTCCATGCCATGCCGCATTGAGGCAGTAATTCCTGCAAAAGTGGCCCAAACCAAGTACTGAGTACGTATGCATGCTTATACTTTTCAGAGTCCGATATTGTTCTATATACAATACTTGTTTTATTGATTGAATGTAATATTCTAATTTTCTCAGATTGTGGATTTGGGGTTTTCATGAGCTGTAAGCCATAATCATCACAATTATGACAAATCACAGCTTGAACTATCTTGCTTTGCATGTAATGAGTCTATCTCATATATTGATTTCACCTTTTAAGTTGCATTACTGAAATAAATGAACTTTTGCATGATAATCTAATGTTTCGAGTTTCACCTGTAATATTGGGAATAAAACAGACTTCCTTACAGTTTTAAGCTAATTAAAACTTCTATGTCTGAAGAAATGATTGTTAGCCCATGAAAATAGGGATGTGAATCTTTAAGACAAGGTTTGGTAGCCTTTTTCAGCAGAGAAGAACATCGTGTTAGACAAATGTATTTAATTTATGTATACACACAAAAATTAAATACATTTTTCTAACACTATAGAAACTTTCACAGAAAAAATCAGCAAGAGTAGCTGTTTAAATTATGCAGAATAGTAAGTAATTTACAGAAAAAAATATTTACAGAATCTATATATAGCTATACATAACATATAAGTGATGCTTCAGTAGGGTCTGCAGTATTGTCTGGGATGCTACACATCCTCTTCATGATCTGTTTTTCTTTTGGGGGGAAGCTTCATGGTATTTGAAGCAGAACATCTAAATTAAGTTACAGTTTTGTTCTATGTAGTATCAATCTTGTAAACTTTCAAATTATGATAGCAGTGACACATGATAGCAGTGTTCCAATATTTGAGGAGCTGTCACAGAGAGGAGGGGGTCAAGCTTTTTTTCCAAAGCTTGACCCCCTCCTGAAGGCAAAACAAGGAATAATGGATGGAAACTGAACAAAGGGAAATTCAACCTGGAAATAAGGAAAACTTTTCTGACAGTGAAAGCCAGTGGTGGAATTCAAAATATTTTATTACCGGTTCTGTGGGTGTGGCTTATTTGGTGGGCATGGCTTGGTGGTCGTGTGACTGGATGGGTGTGTCTTAGTGGTCATGTGACTGGGTGGGTGTGCTTGGTGGTCATGTGACTGGGTGGGCATGGCCAACTCAATCTCACTCACATCAAGGGGTGCCTCACCTGGCCCTTCCTCTCCCAGCCATTCCTTGTCACCCAGCCTCAACTTATCTATAGTTCTGTAAAAATGTTGTTCACCTTTTTTGACTTTATTATCTGCATACTATAGATGTACTTTCATGGACCACTGAAAGGAGGAAATGGCTCACATGCTTCACTCAAGAGTGTGATCGGCAACAGGCTTTTAAGGGGCTGCCACAAAGAAAGGGGGACAATGTATTTTCCAAAGAAGCAGAATGCAAACAAGAAGCAATGGATGGAAAATGAACAGAGAGAAGCAACCTAAAACTAAGGAGAAACTTCCTGAAAGAGAGAACAATTAACTAGTGGAACTGCCTGCCACCAGATGTTCTGGGTGCTCAATCACTGGAAGTTTTTAAGAAAAGACTGGACAGCCATTTCTCTGAAATGGTATAGGGTTCCTCTCAAGGTCCCTTCTAAGTATTATTCTGACACCTTTCCCAGAAATTCTCCTCAGAGTTTGGCATCCTCAGTTTTCTTGCCTGAGCTGGGGTTTGGACTAGAAGACCTCCAAGGTCCCTTTCAACTCTTGTTAACACATGTGTATTTTATGCTCTGGACTATTGACATTGAATGCATGTAAACCCTGAAAAATATGTGGTAGCCCTGGGCAAAAGAAAGGCAGAAAAATCACTCTACGTGTAGGGACAGTGTAAAATATTAACACATGATAAATAATGGAACAATTAAAAATAATAGCACAGAGTTTTATCTCTCTCTCTCTCTTCCTATTCATTTTCTTTCTTTCTTTCCCTTCCTCCCTCTTTCTCTCTCTCTCTCTCTCTCTCTCTCTCTCTCTCTCTCTCTCTCTCTCTCTCTCTCTATCTATCTATCTATCTCTCCCTCTCCCTCTCCCTCTCTCTCTCATACACACACACACACACACACACACACAGAGAGAGAGAGAGAGAGAGAGTACTTAACAGACAAGCATTTTGAAAGCAGCTCCTTTAAATTTCTCCAAGGCTCGATTCACCCCCACCCCCTCTGTCAGCCCGCACTCCTTCTCACTCTACACTTTAACTCACAAGAGGAAAGCGATACTTGCAGTGTCCATGGGGAATCCTTGGAGAAGTTTTTAAAAGACCTGCTTCCAAAATGCATTTCTTTTAGGTTGCAAAAGTGCTCCAAGGCTCAATTCACTCCCACCCCCTCTGTCAGACCGCACTCTTTCTCACTCCCGACACTTTAACTCACACAGGGAAAGTGATACTTGCAGCGTCCATGGGGAATACTTGGAGAAGTTTTTAAAAGACCTTCTAAAATGCATTTCTTTTACGTTGCAAAAGTGCTCCAAGGCTCGATTCACCCCCACCCCCTCTGTCAGACCATGCTCTTTCTCACTCCAGGCACTTTAACTCACACAGGGAAAGCGATACTTGCAGCGTCCATGTCTATCTTCCTTTTCCCCGGGGAGAAAGAGGATGTGGGGAACGGAAAGCTAGGAGAGCGATTGCAAGTGAGCGACTGAGCGACTGGGTTGGGGGCGTGGCCAGCCAGGGATTGCCACCGGTTTGGTGACCCATGCCAAATAACCACTACTGGTTTACCGGAATAGGTGCAAACCAGTTGAATAGCACCTCTGGTGAGCTATCAATCAATGGAACAGCTTGCCGTTGGAAGTTGTGGGAGCTTCATCACTGAAGGCTTTCAAGAAGAGACTGGACTACCATCTGTCAGAAATGGTGTGGGTTCTCCTGCTTGGGCAGGAATGTTGGACTAGATAACAACTCCCAAAACCAGAAAAAAACAAACAGATTACCCATAACAATAAGGAAGCTTCAATCCAAAAAGAAATCACTTTGGCGGAAAAACAAATCTGGTCATGTTGCCAACTTCAAAAGCCAATCCAAAAATCTATGCCACCAGATAAAGACTGAATGCACCAATTATCACATTCAACAAGAGGAAAACCTTCTACACACCAATTCCACCCGCGCTTTCTACAATTTTGTAAACAACAAACTAAAAAACTCAATGTCCATCCCACCCCTGAAAGGACCTAATGGTAAAGACTGCAATGACAACATCATTAAAGCCAACCTCTTTAACACATTCTTTGGCTCAGTATTTGTAAACAGCAATGGATCATGCCCAGTATTTCCTAGTTGAACCACAGACAACTACAATGATCTAATACATATCGATTTTACAGAAGACAATATTGAAAAAGCACTAGACAATCATAAACTATCTCTATCTATTGGACTTGATGGAATATGTGCCTACGTCTTAAAAAAGCTATCCACTGCCATAGCAGAACCTCTAAGCATAATCTTTGAAAAATCTTTCAGGACCAGCTTCTTGCCAAATAAATGGTCACAAGCCATGGTCATCCCCATCTTCAAAAGGGGAAACCCCAGCCTAGTTGAAAATTACAGACCAATCTCTTTATGCTGCATTACCTGTAAAGTCACGGAATCAATTATTAACCAATCCATTATCCTCCACTTAGAGACAAACAACCTAGTCTCTAATAAACAATTTGGTTTCAGAAAAAAAACTGTCCTGTAATCTGCAACTCTTACACTGCAAAAACATATGGACTACACAACTAGATCAGGGCAAAACAATAAACGCAATCTACATAGACTTCAATCTACATAGACTACATAGCCTTTGATTCAGTGATATACAACAAACTACTCCTAAAACTAAAATCTTATGGTATGTCTGGGAACTTGCATAACTGGATAGAAACATTCCTGTCAAACAGACAACAAATGGTCAAAAATTGAGAGCATCCTATCAAATTCTGTACCTGTCAAAAGTGGTGTCCCCCAAGGCAGTGTTCTAGGACCAACTCTCTTCATACTCTACATAAATGACCTCTGTGATCATATTAAGAGCAACTGCATTCTCTTCGCTGATGATGTAAAGCTATTCAACACCAAAGACAATACTGCTACTCTTCAAAAAGACCTTGACTATGTATCAGAATGGTCAAACAAATGTCAACTTCAAATCTCAAAAAATAAATGCTCTGTCCTTCATATTGGCAAAAAAAAATCAGAAAATAAAATACAGGCTGAATAGTCAAGACCTTGTTGATGATCCAAACTCTGTAAAGCAGTGATCCCCAACCTTTTTTACGCCGCGGCCCGGTATCCCCAACCTTTTTTATTGCGCGGCCCGGTACCGACATCAGCTGGGCGCCGCCATCTTGTTTTGATGAAATAGTGCTTCCGGTGAGCTTTCTACCCGGAAAAGCTCACCGGAGCGCTGGGCGCCGCCATCTTGTTTTGATGAAAAAGTGCTTCCGGTGAGCTTTCTACCCGGAAAAGCTCACCGGAAGCACTTTTTCATCAAAACAAGATGGCGGCGCCCAGCAAGCCAGCGGCCCGGTAGGACTTGTTCCACGGATCGGTCCCGGTCCGCGGACCGGTGGTTGGGGACCCCTGCTGTAAAGGACCTTGGAGTACTCTTCTCTAATGATCTAAGTGCTAGAGGCCACTGTAACTACATAGCCAAAAAGGCATTAAGAGTTATTAACCTAATCCTACATAGCTTTTCCTCTCGTAATATCACACTATTAACTAGAGCATATAAAACATTTGCTAGACCAATACTCGAATACAGCTCATCAGTCTGGAACCCACATTACGTATCTGATATTAGCACAGTTGAGAAAGTCCAGAAATATTTCACAAGAAGAGTTCTCCACTTGTCTACTCGTTGCAGAATACCTTATGCCACCAGACTTGAAATTCTAGACCTAGAAAACCTAGAACTAAGCCGCCTTTGGTCTGATCTAAGTATAGTATATAAAATCATACATTGCAATGTCCTACCTGTCAATGAATACTTCAGCTTCAACCATAACAATACAAGAGCACACAATAGATACAAACTCAAGGTTAACCACACCAAACTTGATTGCAGGAAATACGACTTCAGTAACAGATTGGTCAATGTCTGGAATACTCTACCTGACTCTGTGGTTTCTTCCCCAAACCCCAAAAACTTTAACTTTAGACTGTCTACTATTGACCTCACCCCTTTCCTAAGAGGTCTGTAGGGGGCGTGCATAAGCGCACCAATGTGTCTCCCATCCCTGTCCTATTGTTTTTTTTATTTTTCTTATATTTATCCATTTCATGTATTCATAACTATGTTTATACTTATACCTGTTATCTTATAATTGCTTGACAAATAAATAAATAAAAATAAAAATAAATAGATGACCTACAATGTCCCTTCCAACCAGTGGTGGGATTCAATTTTTTTTACTACTGGTTCTGTGGGCGTGGCGTAGTTAGTGTGGCAGGGGAAGGATATTGTAAAATATCCAGTCAGAGGTGGTATTTGCTGGCTCTCCAAACTACTCAAAATTTCCACTACCAGTTCTCCAGAACTGGTCAGAACCTGCTGAATACCATCTCTGCTTTCCAACTCTGTTAATCTGTTAAAGTTTCCAATATTTTTTTTTTAAAAAAAAAACAGAGATGCTGAAAAATTGCCTGAAAACAGCAGAATTGAATGTAGTGTTGATATTGACCAGATTTTCTTACTCTTTTGTGTCAAATGGAGGCAAGTCAAATCTGCTTGGAATGAGTCTGTGGTTTTAATTACACTCCATCTTATCGCTGACTATTACAGTTCCTGACTCTTCCAATGGGAAAAATATAAATTCAATCCAAACAGATTTTTTATGAGACAAGTAATACTAAAACACTTTTTTTTTTACCAGAGAGTCGTGGATTGGTGCATAATCCTCTTGGTTATGGCATAGGAAATGACACTTTGTATCTTTATCAAAATTCTTTTATAACTATGATTTCATTCTTCTTTCTCAAAATAGAAGCAAGGATAGGTAGTTTCCTTGGGATTTCACCAGGGGATTATTGTTTTTCTATAATTATGGTTTTTGGTTTTGGATTATGGATTATGGTTTTTTGACTTTGTGAGAGAGAGAGAGGTTAACAAAGAAGCTAGAGGAAAGAAGCCGGCTTTGGTAACATTCAAACATTGTCAGCTTCAACCCTCACAAATTACAAATACTTTTGAAAACCAGCAGGAACAGTTTCCTCTTCTCTATTCTGGATGTCTTTTGAAAGTCACAAAATGAAGCCTATTCACTTCAAGTGAGTTGAGAAGAGCTGTGCAATTTGGTAGCCGTATAGAAACTGCTAGACTTATAAAAATGATTGATTGTGATTTTATATTACTTCCAGGCTTCCAGAGCTTTTTAGCTCCTGAAGGCATAGTGCAAATAAAGAATAATAATGGTAATTTATAACTTGCCTCAAAAATCTAGGTGCCCTGCTTGTTTATGGTCTAATGAGGCACAAAAAAGGAAGAGGGAAATACAATACAAAGAAAGGGGTGTTAGAAATTCTCTCTCTCTCTCACTCACACACACACATACACACACACACACACACACACAGTTCTCTCTCTGTATTTCTCTTCATGTTACGACCCAGCCTCAGTACCTTACAAATTTCTTTTAAGAAGCTGAACTATTTTTTTAAACAATAATAACAACAAAACCCTTTCTTGTTCATGTCTTGCCTGGAAACTAAACATTACTGGAATACATAGATTTTCAGCAAATTGGCTTCTACCAGAAGAATAGTTTTCCTTTTTCAAAATAAACATTTTCACCAGATTTACACTCACTGCAGGCTATTACTACAAGAAATACAGATGGAGATTTTACTGTTTGGTTTGCCTGTGCCAGGAGAGACAGAAGCCCAAACAAAGAAACTTTGCCTTTTTTTTTTTTTTGCACAACACATGCTACACAAGAGAAACCATTAAATAGTGCAAATTGAGGCATGACTCCATCAAAAACAAGTTCAGTACAAATTGTGCTGTAATGAAAGAGAAATGCCCAAGAGCAATATTTTATGATTCTGCAGACCCTATTAATTTCCCTGAATTGCTACAAACTCTTGCAGTGATGTTTTTTTAAAGCAAGTTTTCAGTATCAGGGATTGGAATCCTTCTTCATCTCACCTTCTTACTGCAAATGCTTAAGTACTTCAAGGAACCATGGGGATGTTGGAAAAGAGACTCACAAAATCTAGATCAAATCACCTCCTGCAAAAATTGATGGAAATTGCAAAATGATTGAAATACTTGAATTTGATTTTTATATTTTACTTATTTTTCATTTTAGCTGAAGTTTATGAAGATTGAACTTAAGTTCCAGAATAGTCCCAAGGTGCTTTTTTTCAAGAGGCAACTGAACTTTCTGCTTTTTCTTTGAAGACGTTTCACTTCTCATCCAAAAAGCTTCTTCAGGAGAAGAAGCAAAACATCTTCAAAGAAAAACCAGAGAGTCCAGTTGCCTCTTGAAAAAAGCACCTTTGGGACAACCATGACTCTAATTACTGGGAATCTCCATAAATAAGTGCCAGAATGGGTTATTGCAATTGGTAGTGGTAGATGGTTTGCTCCTATTTCAGAAACGACTTATTCAAGTGGAAACTGAGGCCCACTTGAATTATGGTTACTCAAAACTGAATGGGGTGTTGCTTATTTTCATAATTACAATACACAGACACCCAGACACAACTTGGGAATAATTAATGAAGTTTATTTATCCTTTTGCAAACTTAAAATGAGCACAGCTAAAACTGCAATCTCTTACAAGGTGGTTGTACCAAACAATCTTCATAGTGAACCTTAAGAATTCTACCATTATCTTTTTGCATATATACAATCTCCTCTAAATATACTGCATTGTATTTCTACTTTACTTTCTCTTTCATATTTTACTTATTTATTTGTAAATGATTATTAGTATTCACTTGGGTTTATACTTAAAATACCCCTTAGTGAAATTGCACTTAGCATTAACTGTAAAAACCTACTTTATTTCTTCACTTCCTTTGACCTGCCAAGCAGTGTTGCATTGTGGCCAGTTAGGTACTTGATGATAATCTAATGGTATGCGAAAATATGTTCTCCTGTTTCTTTCACATAAAATATGCTTCCCTTTATCACTGTTTTGGAATTTCATGGGTGATATTTTAGGGGGTTAATCTTATTATTGCAAAATACTCAAAGACGCTGTACTTTGTTACTTTTTATTTCTGCTCTTACACAACTCCCCAATCATATTGCATCCTCCCTGTTCTTCCTGAACCAAAAAATGGTGCTCTTGGAATAGGCAGAAAACTTGTTTCCACTTTTTAACTTTTCAAAAGAAGGATTGGCTCTATCTGGAAGACTCAGTTATTATGGATCAGTAGATTTTTTGGTATTTTCTCTCAAGTGGCAGTAACATCTGATTTTTCAATCTCACTCCTATGTAGCCAAGACAGTGTGCATTGGCCTTCTTATTTGCCAACTGTTATAGATACATAGTAGTCACCAGCTATAGTAGCCTGCAGGTAAGCACAAATGAGGCTGTTATAAGCTTCTGATCAATTAGACAGTAAAAGATTGGGAGAGACAGAATAGTGTTTCTTGATTGCTGCATAAGTAAGGTAGGCACTAAGAGTCTTTCAATCAGCCCCATAGGCCTTTCTTGGAAATTTCCTTTTCTTTTTAAGTATGTTGAACAATGCAGTGATTGATGGTGGGAGGGAATGAATCTACGGAATAATGTTTCATCATAACACAATTTGAAATGCTGGGAAAACAAGATTTTAAACTTTTCAATTGGATTAGCAGACTATATTTAGCCAGCCAAGGGCAAGTTTGCTTTTGGAAGAGTTCATTTGAAAGCAGTGACTCTGTAGTTAAGCAGAAACCTTGGATTTAAATCTATAACTTTCCTCTGCCTCGTTCATTTAAAAACAATGCATATGTTTCTTGGTCAAGAAATGACCCTATCATACCAGGGTCTTCATCGTTTGTTTGTTTTTCATATTTCTGATTATTCTTTTTTGCAGGTTCAGTCCACCTACGCATTCCAGAATCTTCTCCAGTTGGCACTGCCATTGGAAGCATTAAAGCCTCTGATGCAGACACTGGGAGAAATGCAGAACTTGAATACCGAATTATTGATGGTGATGGAAGAGACATGTTTGATATTGTAACACAAAAGGACACACAGGAAGGCATTATAACAGTACGAAAGGTGCATATTTTTCAATATGATGCATTGTATGCTTGGAACTACTAACCATTCAGTATTTTCTAACATATCCAAATATTTAAGTTGTATACTTTCTAAAACGTACAGTAGTTGACAAGTTTATTGGGATATTTTTGGGAAATCTTCCTGGTAGCATATGATTTCATCAGAATGATCAACTATACAATAACATGCAAAAAGGTGTTGTTGTTTTTTTTAAAAAAAGATTGCCTTGTTTTGAAACAGCAATAACTTTGGATGGGTGTTTTGAAATTCTACTAATACATTTGGTATATAGAAATATACAGCATTGAGATTATATACCCTCAGTTTATAATACTTTAATTTAATTATTCAATTCAAATTAATTTGGAATCCATAAAAAACAAAGACACCAAAATAGGCTGCCCGGAATAAAACAATTAAAACAACAAATAGTACAAATAATACAACTCATCCAATAAATCACCTTACATTAACCCCAGCTTTGTGAACAGAGCCAGATTTTAAAGGCTTTCCAGAATCCCAGAAGACTGGGTACCATCTAAATATTTGGGTAGGGCCATGAAAGAAAAGGCACACTTCCTGATTCCTGTAAGATGCAGCATTCAATTGAAAGGCAGTGGAACTCTCTCACTCACCCAAACCTCCCTGGTAGGCCAAAACAATTAGAAATAGATTTGAATAGCACATGGAAGCTTCCTGACCACCAGTGCAGCTCAACTAGCAACAGAGGATACTGTGAAGTGCCCATTATTGCTTGCCCCACTGCATTTTGTGCCAGCTGTGGCTTGGGGATGATCCTCATGTAGAAGCATCTCAGCAGTCCATTCATGAGGTAGCCATGGCATAAATGATCACAAGAAGGAATCCAACATTTTCTAAAAATTTATCCGTTACCATCACAGATTGATCCCTACGAAGGTAATATAAATAAAATGTGGCCCGCATCCTCCTACCCCCCCCCCCCAAAATGATGCCAGTATTCTTTTAATCTGGCAATGATGTATTGACCAAATAACAGTGATGAAAATGTCACCAAATGCTGTTCAGAAGAATTTGATCTTTGCATCTTCTATAAGGGGGCGTGCATAAGCGCACCAACGTGCCTACCGTCCCTGTCCTATTGTTTCTCTTATTCTTCTTTTATTTTTCTTATATGTACCCATTTCATGTATTCACAACTATGTATACACTTATACTTATTATCTTGTAAACAATTGGCAAATCAAATAAATAAATAAATAAATAAATAAATAAAATAAAGTCTTCAGAGAAGGACATAAATTAATTACTAGTTAATACATACCAGCATACATTAAAATATTAGCTTAGTAGCCAGCTGTAACATCAAATGCAAAACATTGAGGGAAATAATCTGTCTTCTTAAAGAACATATGCCGGTTGTTTGTTCAAAGCCAAGTATTTCAAACAGGTTAACTGGAATTATATTGGATTACTTTTTTGGCATCCAATCAGATGTCTTCTTTGGTGGCTTCCATTCAATGCCTGGAATTTACATTATTGCTCTGCAGTGTGTAACTCTACGCAATTCTAAAACCTCAATTTATTTGTGATATATTAATTACAATTCAGGATAAAAGTGTCCTAAAAATTACATTAAAATGGAAAGGAGGAGAGTCTCAAGATAATATAAAAAAAGCAATATTTATTTCTAATATAAGATGACTTCTGAGTAAATAAGATTATTTAAGCACAGTGTTGCTTTTTTTGTGTTTTATTTATGTTTAAATAAATTCTCCAAAGGTAGTCTCCAAAGATATTTTGCGTTCATTTTTTTACTATATTTTCTCCTAGCTTTTTCACTCCTTAAAAGTTAAAATGAAATCTTAAAATAGATTTTTTTCTGTAATATATACACACACATATATATATACATACAAACACATAGACACCTGGGCACAAACAGACCCCCCCCCCCAATACCTCCAGCTCAAACACACCCCAACCAGGCACCCAGATGAAACCTAGCTTCCTAATAAATGATAGCCGTCTGTTTACTCGAAGCCAAGCCACACTAAAAGCCTCCAATACAGGAAACACAATGTTGCCAGTCAATCAAGACAAAAAAACGCTACAAAACAGATAGAAGATATTAGAAACACAGCAAACTCCAAGCAGAACACAGCAAACTCCAAGACCAATAAACACAGACCAAGACTCCCAACCAATCAGGATGAAGAAAAAAAACATTCTAACACAGCAGTAGGCTAGCACCAAATTTAAAACAGAAATGGCTGTGAAAGCCTGATTCACAGACGAACACAATACAGAAGCCTGATTATGGCAGATGAGATTCTGCCTAAACGTCACTACAACTTTAAAAGCACAACTGTAATGACGTGGGAAAATACCTGAACAAAGCTGAATACCAAACACATAGACATTTACACACATAGACTTTCATGCAGCATATAAATTCTAACCCCAAGCTTTATTATCTTTTCATTTTTAAAAAGTGATTAATTGGACATATGTACTTTATATTTTAAAAATAAAAACTATTATAAAATTCATTGTATCTAAGATCTGCGGGTAGGGTTAGGGAAGTGTCACCTAAAGACAGTCTGAACTTTTTCTTTATTTAAAGGCACATTCATTATACTTTGGAGAATGAAATCAGTTTTGGTGTAATTTGTTCATCTACTTTGAAACTATGTAACTATATATTGGTACTTCTTTTCTGCAAATTATTCTTTCCTGAGATGAGATAAGATGCACTGGCTCCATTATTAAAAGTCCTGGTTTACAGACTGCATAATATAACTTGGAATATAAAATGTCTACTTTATAAAAAAGGTATAGTAAGAAAATGTAAGCAATTACAATAGTTTCTGCTTTATCTACAGGACCTAGCACACAACTGGCCTTAAGTGAATGGAAACAGTGCTTGATATAGTTTTCACAGGTTTTGTTTTTTTACCATGTGTCATTTTGATACCTGAGATACTTTGGTGTCATTGTGTTAATAACTGTATTATTTATTCATTTATTTTTAATACAGCCATTGGATTATGAGAATCGAAGGCTATATACTTTGAAAATAGAGGCAGAGAATCTGTATGTTGACCCACGCTTTTATTACCTTGGACCTTTTAAAGATACAACTACTGTGAAAATATCTGTGGAAGATGTGGATGAACCTCCTATATTTAGCAGATCTTCATATCTTTTTGAAATACATGAAGATATTGAAGTGGGCACCATCATAGGCACGGTCATGGCACGAGATCCAGATTCTGCTGCAGGCCCAATAAGGTAAATGCCAGAATCTAAAACATTACAGTTTATAGGAAGATGAGTTCTTTGTATCACTAATGAAGTTCATACTTTTGTTGTGAGTGACAAAATGTACAGAAAATAAGGAGAAAATGTAGCATCACATTACCTATTTAATTTGAGCCATGTGAGATAATCTTGTACAAATATATTGCAGCCTTGCCTCAAGTAAGTCATCTCCAGACAATATTGATAGTTCCCTATATTCCCAGACATTATGGATAATGGGGAAAAAGAAATAATTTTTCTCTCTTTGAAGTTCTCAGATCAGTTGTCCCATGATATCTGCAGAACATCAGTTTGAGAAAGACTGATATACAGAGCATAACTTAATGCCATATAGTGTGACCATAGGTTAGTTTCCCCTGCTTGCTTGCTTTTAATAGAGGTTCATTAATAGAACTGAAAAAAGGCATTAATAAATGGAGGGAAATTACCAGAAATTCACATTTGAATTATACATTTTAATTTTAATGTGAAATTTGCCATTGTCTACCTGCAGTTTCATTGATTTAATTGATTTGCACCTTAATTGGACAATATCAAATATGAAAGTTCCTAAATGGTTAGCAAATAGTACCACTGTCTGAAATCTCATACTAAATATTTTATTTATATAGTAATATCCTATATTTAAATATAATTGATAATATAATAGTTAAATATAACTTTTTAATACAGAAATATGAAAAAGACAAAAAATATTATTTATTTCAATTATTTCAAATATCATAGCTCTAATATTAAATTTAAATATAAAATCCTCAATAAATAGTTACATAATAATTTCACATCAGCTCCATGTCTTAAATTTCTTCAAAGTATGTTTGATGAGATTATTTAATACAACAGTTTTATTGCTCTCGTACCTGACAGTGTAGTAAAACTTCAATTTAATTGATCATTTCTGGAGAAAAGGTATCCATAAAACCAGAATGCCCAAATTTACATAATTGACCTAATTTATGTCAAGTGTGTAATTATAATCACATTAGTGAATTTTATCAATTGTCTAGAGAGAGGGTTTAGAATTAATGGACTTGTCTATTATTTTCAAGGGTGAAGTATGATATAAATATTTATGAAAGTCTTTAAATAGAGTTCCTTTAAATCAAACCTTCATTGACATAATCCAACATCTGTGACTTAGTAATGAAAGTTGATTGGCTCTGCCAGAACTCAAACTCTCTAAAGATTTTTTTTGCTTGCATAATGTCAACAACTGTCCAGACATTTTGGATAGTTGTAGGATAACAAAGAGTAGTTCAGCATCAGTTAATGAAATACATGGATAAATGAAAGAAAAGCTGGACAAATCATTACATACAAAACTGGAAAAGACTGAGCTTGTATCATTCCAATGGCAGCTTATGACAGAGGATGAACACATTTCATTAAACCAAAAATACAAAGTCAAATGCTACTTATAAATCCATGTTAATGTAATATTTTTTGTTAATTTGGAAGCCCTTCATATAAATGTTCCAAATTCCCATGAGGATGTCCTTTCATAATCTAAAGATCAAAACAACCATTATTGGAGATGGGAAAAAGAACTGTCCATTTAGTTTGTTACATCTTCTATTGAAAAAAGGGAGATTGGAACTTCTGATTGAACTTCCCCGATAATGGATCACTGACCATGATTGTCCATGGCTTTGGTCTGTGCTTCCTCATCGGAGACCCCCGATCGTCCAGATCTGGGGCAGAAGCCATCTCGTATGGGTGGTGGAGGAAGGGGAGACTGCCAGCAGGGTAGAGGGGAGCCGCATATCCCCTCCCTGGCTTGGCAAGCATTCCCTCCTGAAGACATCTGAAGCAGTGGTCTATAATGGCCACCCTGAAGGGGAAGAGTCAGCTGGAATAAGATTGTGCAGGAGGAGCAGTGAAAAAGAGGACAGCATAGAAACCAGGAGAATTTTTGCAATAAGAAATGTGTCTAGAAAATAGTGGAATCTAGATTATCAAAAGGGGAGAAACAGACTGATATTATTTTGTTATTGCTGTGATTGGTTTTTTTTTATATGAAATTAAGAGGGATAACCAAAATAAAGATATTAATAGTATTAAATGAATTATTAAGCAATAACATAAGAAAAGATAAAATTTGTCTAGAAAACAGTGGTATATAGAGTATTAAGATGGGAAGTGGGGACTGATATTGTTTTACTATTTTAGTGACTGTTTGCTTTTTTATGTTATGAAATTAAGAGAGGTAACTAGAATAAAGATATTAATAATATTAAATGAATTAATATGCTGTGGTAAACAGAACAGGAGTAATGTTAAATATTAATATTTAACATTATTATTATAGTTCTTATGAAATGATGGGATTAATTATGTCTTTTTTATCTATAATTTTATTAATCTAGATATATATTTTTAGGTAATGAGAAAGGGAACTTGCAGACCCAGGTTTAAAAGAGATATACATAATGTAGTAACTATTAGAAAGTTATTATTGTGTCTTTTTTTCCTTTTTTTAAAGTGTTAATTCAAAATTAAAATATGGGAATCTTAGGCAGGATTAATTATGTGATATGTTTAACCACAGGGATGGGACCTTGAAATTGGAAATAATAGGGGTGTTGCATTTGCTGTTGTTACCTTTTTTATGTTGGAAATGGGTGAATTTTTGTAATGATGAATTAAATATAGATGAGTAAATTGCAGACCTGACAGAATAAGAAGATAAAATATAATGAATATGAAGATATATATGATGTATGAAGGACTTAAAGAAATAGATTAAGCAATCTATTGGAAAAATTATAAAATAAGATGGGAAAAGTTTGATGATTAAAATTAAAGAAAATATATAAAGTAAGATTAAGATAAGTTATCAAATGTGAAAGATGAATAGGAAATGAAAGTCAAATTTGTAATGGAAATGTGTTAACCTGGAATCATACTGTTCACTGAAAAAAGCTTTTTTTTCCTAATATGTGAAAATTGAATAAAACTTTTGCAAAAAAGGGGAGATTAAATAAAAATAAGCAACATAGTTTAAGAACAATATGTTTAGATACTTCTGCATACTTCACAACTGCCAGAGATTTAAACATTTATTTTGTCAGGAAATATCTGAAAATACTAGTGTCAGTTCCCGTGCATTTTTCTGTATAATCTTGGAGCAGATTCTTAGAACTATTGTAAGATTTAAACTTTTACAAAATACACTGTAGGTGAAGAATGAACTAGAAAGAGTGATCATACTGAAAGGCAAAGCTCCTATGCATTTTAGGCAATTTGCAATGATAATAGGTGTGTTTCAGAGTAGGAACCATAGGGTTTAATTAGATCTTTCTAATTATTATATTTTTTTTAACCAACAGAGGTAATATGACTAATAAAGGTAAATTACTGTATTTATCAGAGGGGAGCAAAAGTTGCTATTTGGCAATTAAATTACAATAAGTGATTATTATGCTTCCTGTCAAAACTGTCTTTTTAGTGGAATAGAACAGCACTTGATGCAACAAAACTGTTCTTATAAAAAGGAGAGATTAAATATAAGCTCTATGGAACAATAATTATATATATTTAGGTTAGCACCATGTATCTTTTCAACATTAGCAAACCATGTAGAAATTACCTTTTATGCTGATATAGTTCATTGCTACCTTATGTTTCACATTTAAGAGGCATTGAAAAGGCTGCCTGCATGCTATTGCTGATATGAATATTCTCTATGTGTTACTGGAAGTGTAGTAAAGAAATGTATAAAAGAGAAAGTTCTCAGTAGAAAAGGCACATGGTCTATAGCACTTCAGGTCATACAAAATCAAGTTTTAAGTTTTGCTCCATCTGCCAGCATCACAGTTGCCTTAACCGTACTGTCTATGAAATGGAGCAATGCAAAATCCATAGCATTGTGACCATCTATTGAATGCCACTAATTATGATAACATCAGGAAGATTTTTGGTGTGGTGCAAACGTGTCCTTGCTGTCACATCTAGTTCCAACCATTGCAGCTTAAACTTTATGGATGTTAGATTGGATACAAACATCTTCATATTCAGTCTGATTGACCTAACTGTCAGTTCTAAATATGTTTAAGTCTAGAAATGCCAGTTATCTTTGATTATTGTCAGAAACTGTAATATTGTCGCTGTTCTAATTATTGCATCTTGAGTTAAACAACTTCATGAACTGTTGCTTTCTTAAGATCTCAGTATTTGACAGGAAGGCAACATATGGGGGCAGGTGTTGTTGAAATCATCAAGATGGTCAACATTGTGCCATGATTTAAGCATATTGAACATGGATGCATTGTTGCCACTCATATAAATGATACAAGATTTGCATCTCACATTATCTAGCGCTTGCTGGTTTTAATGCTTCAAAAAAGCTGCTGACAACTATGTCACTACTCTCAATTAGAATAACTTGCAGTCACAAGATGATATGTGGTATATAGGTACATCTCAACATAAAGCTCTTTTTCTTTCTACCAATCATTAGGTTTGCTTTGGATCGTCACACTGATCTTGATAGAATTTTCAACATACATTCAGGAAATGGATCAATCTATACTTCTAAAATGCTTGACCGAGAAATATCAGTGTGGCACAACCTTAGTGTAATAGCATCAGAAATCAGTAAGTTCATTATCATTGGTGTATGCATTTTATTTATTGTGTCTAGTGAAATATATCTTAGCTATGCAATAGAGGTAGACCTCGACTTACAAGCACAATTGAGCCCAACATTTATACTGCTAAGCAAAACATGTGCTAAGTGAATTGTTCCCCTGTTTTACAACCTTTCTGGCCACAGTTGTTAAGTAAATCACCACACTTTTTAAAATTAGTACCACGGTTGTTAAATGAATCTGGCTTGCCCCTTGATTTTGCTTGTCAGAAGATCACAAAAGGAGACATTGTAAACGTGATAAATTTAAGTCAGTTGCCAAGCATCCAGATGTAAATCATGTGACCACGGGGATGCTACCATGGACATACGTGTGAAAAATGGTCATAAGTCACTTTTTTCAGTGCCATTATAACTTCAAATGGTCAGTATGTGAACTGTTGTAAGTAGAGGGTCACCTGTACAATTTTGTAGTCCTCCAGAAAAAAAAAAAGGGTGTGATAGTCTAGCCTTCCCTAATTCAGCACAATTCAAATATGTGAGTTGTGAATTCAACACACACTTCCCTAGATAGCCATGTAGCTATGATATTATACAAAAACAAGAAAAGCTATTAGAAAATAAGTTTTCTTTTCTTTTGGAAATGTTAACTTCTGAATCATCTCCATTTGTATTCCCACAATGGCAGGGCTGCAATTTATATTAGGAAGGGGTTTTATTCAGCGCTATACATAGTAGTAAGGAGAATTTCACCACGCTGTTGAGTATATAGTGTTTCTTTAGCAAAATGGTTATTTTGCAGGGTGTGAAATCATTAGTAATTTTTCCTGTATTTAAGGCTATTTTGATATGTGATATCAAAGGTTATGCTGATTGGTGATGCAGAGAGGAATTTGGAAACTAGCAAGTTTGGATAGGCTGAAAAGGAAAATTAAACAAGAATATCAAAATGGTTATTTTGCAGGGTGTGAAATCATTAGTAATTTTCCCCCTATTTAAGGCTATTTTGATATGTGATATCAAAGGTTATGCTGATTGGTGATGCAGAGAGGAATTTGGAAACTAGCAAGTTTGGATAGGCTGAAAAGGAAAATTAAACAAGAATATAGTTGTGTTCTTATCCAATTGCTCTGTACTTTATTGGAGCTAATTAAAAATAATATCCTAATTAGATATGTCCTGGAATAACTCATAATAATGTCATTCTAAGACATCTGTACTATGAAATATAGTTTTCCTTGAAACTGGAAGAAGGAAATTGTTCTTTATGCTTCTTCCCATCTTTCCAAGTCTCAAAATAAACTGTTTCTTTCTAATGTGTGATGCTTCTTTGCTTGACCCAAAATAGGGGGACTAAGATGCTTCTTGCTCTGTTTGAAACTTCCAGAAACTTGAAGATAGTAGATTTGAGCCCTATCCATTCATTTGAGATTGATACCACTTTGGCCATCAAAGTTGAAAAAAAAGTGATCTCTGGTGATTAAACTGTTGTCCACCACTATTTTACATTTGTTATTTATTTGAAAGGGCATAGAAAATAAGCAATAAGCTTGGTGCCGTCTGTCCATAACAGAACACAAACTGAGTGCAAAGAGATTATCAGAAATGCCTTCCGACTGAAAATGTGTTTATCCTTTAAAGAAATCTTTAAAGTAAAATGCATTATATTTGTGGATATCCTGGTTCAGGACTGCAAATCAATTTTTAAACAAAATTGCCTATTTCCCCTTCTTTGACAGACAATCCCAAAGAGATGACCCGTGTTACTGTGTACGTACGAATATTGGATGTGAATGACAATGCACCACAATTTGCTGTATTCTATGACACTTTTGTGTGTGAAAATGCAAGAGCAGGACAAGTAAGTCAATTATACACATGCATTAAACTTTCTAGTATTGTTTTAGGAACAGGAAAAAATAAAAGATTTCATCTAACAATAATTTGGAAATGCAACATGAAAATGGAAAAATGGCTATCAATAAATCAGAATCCAGTTTGGTACAGATGTGCTTTCTAAGTAATGCCAACACTACCTTTTTGTACCTTCACCAAATACTTTATGTTCTTCAAACTTTTTCCCCCTCAACTCCTTTTTGTTTTGTTCTTTTCTCCCATAAATAAAATAATTTTGTATGGTATCTTTGTGGAAGAAAAGTATGCTATAAACTATTTCTTGTAATCAGTTTGTTTGTGTGTGAGCATTTGTGCATGTGTGTATGATTTTCTTTCATTACACAGCTCAGTCTTTCAGTTGATATGGATAAAAACATCACTGACAGCATTTCCTTCTGCAAATGCTATTTTTATCTCAGTCAGCTTGCTGTTGACAAATGTCACGAAAGAATAAAAAGTTGTTAGTTTCAAAAAAGAGAGAGAGAGAGAGAGAGAGAACATATGGTTTCCTTTGCCCACAGAAGGATGTCCAAAACACCAATAAAGGATAGTTTTGATATAATTGAGATAAGCAAAGCACTGAGCATTAAGGCCCAGTGAAACTCAAAATCCTGTCAGAAATTTCCTTTTGAGACAAGGGAAAACCAGTTGTTTTAAGGGTGAAAACTGTCCCTTTCCCTTAATTCCAATGTGTGAGAGAAGTTATGAGAACAAAGCAACTTGATTCTGAGTGAACAAATGACAAGAGGAAAGAAGAAACCAAATAATCACCATCCTACTTTCATGTTATTTTTGTAGAAAAAAATAGGAATCAAAAGCTGGGCTCATTAAGGGAGCAGATTTGGGGTGCCCTCTCCATCCTCCAAATCAGACCATGAGTACTTACTAGTCGAGCTTTACTATAAGAATTGGGAATCTGGCTTATGGAAGTGCTGTTGATATTGATAATTGTTAGGGGACTGGAGGCTAAAACATATGAAGAACAGTTTCAGGAGATAGGCATGTCTAATCTAGTGAAAAGAAAGATTAGGGGTGACACAATAGCAGTGTTCCAATATTTGAAAGGCTGCCACAAAGAAGAGGGGTCAGCTTATTTTCCAAAGCACCAAAAGGCAAAAAAATAATAATGGATGGATGGATGGAAACTAACCAAGGAGAAAAGCAACCTATAACTAAGGAGAAATGTCCTAACAGTGACCATAACAATTAACTAGTGGAACAGCTTTCCTTCAGAAGTTGTAGGTACTCCATCACTGGAAGTTTTTAAGAAGAGACTAGACAGCCACTTTTCTGGAATGATATAGGGTCTCCTGGTTGAGGAGGAGATTAGACTAGAAGACATGCAAGGTCCCTTCCAGCTCTGTTATTTCATTATTCTTCTCTGCTTTCATAAAATTAAGAAGCACAATTGAATGTGATTGTTGCTCAGCAATTCTTGGCTCAGGAAAGTGGAGAAGAAAAGGTCAAGGGGTAGGTTTTGGCAGGTTTTTTTTTAAAAGTAGACATTGTATCAATGTAGACATTAGGGATATTTCCAGAGAATGTCTCCCTTGAATTACCTGGAACATTATAAAAAGAACACATTGTGAAGCTACTGCAGCTAGTCAAAGTAAAGAAATCAGATTTTTTTTTTTTTTGTATATGGTACCCAGAGTTATATTAAACAAATAATTTACCATCTTATATAGACAAATTTGTTACTTGATTGATGAAATAAATGCAGTGGTGTGTTAAACTAATTTTATAGTCTTTTTCCATGATTTTTGCCTGTTTTAACCTGCAATAAGATTGTGTTTTATTAAACAGAGAAAAACATACCTTTTGCCTTACTGAGTAATATAAAAACCAGTACATTTAACTCCTCAGAGAAAGTTGACAGAGAATATCAAAAACTCATGGATATGTGCAGCAAATTGAATGGAAATATAGAGAGACAGAGATTTTTTTTTAAAGGGGAAAAAAGAGCAATCACTCACAGCCCAATTTCTTTGAAAGACTTGCTGCTCAAATATTGAGAGAGAAATGCAAAAGGCAGCATTTCCATTTAAATGCTAATGGTATATTACAAATTAATAGAAGAAATCATGTTTTTTCTTTAAAAAAGATTTTTAATCTCTGAATGTTCATGGTTTTCAAAGCATTGCAAACCACCTGGATTTTGCTGTGCAAAAATAGAAAATATAGAAATAGAAACACATTTTATACATCTTTCAGAATAAGCAAAAGGCAATAAAATATACCTCAGTGCAAGAACAGCAATAAAAACAAATCCAAGTGCAAGTACATTAGTAGGCATAAGTAACTCCCTTGCATATTGATTTCTCACCTATTGCCTTTTCTATGTACCTTTGTCTTGCACAGAGGTAACCCAGGCATGAGAAATAGCTGGGCTTTGGAATTATACCTTGTGACCCAAAGAAATAGATTATGAGTTAAAGTTTCCTGCCAGAACAATTAGTCAATGCAACAGTTTGCCTTGAAGGGCAGTATGTGCTCCATCCCTAGAGTTTTTAAAGAAGTGATTGGACAGCCATTGGTCTGAAATGGTGCAGAATCTCCTGCTTGAGCAGGGAATTGGATTAGGAGACTTTAAAGATACCTTCCAGCTCTGCTACTCTCATATTTTATTGGAATAGGATTGACAAACAAGATGAACTTGACTGTTTTCACACTGTTTCCCTTTTCTTCTTTCATGCCTCTGATGCCTGTGTTTTGTATTGTGACAGCCTAAAATTAAAACAGGAACTGTAACCCAAATATCTCAGTTTTGCTGGTATGGTTTGATGAAACCAGAAAATTATCATGTTTTATGTGCAGGCTTATTAAAGGATTGATGTGGAATCAGAGGTTTGTAATGTTATGCAATAGTTTAATGTTGGGTGTCTCAATATAATGCGAGCAAACATAGTTGTGCCCACTAGCATTGTTGTACCAGGTGTACATATATGTGATTGTCAATACCACTACTGCAACCATTTTGCAATTTATCCAAGGTGTCACCACCCAAAAATATTAAGGAACCTAGTTCACAGTAATATCAAATTGGGCCACCAGTAGAATATTTGGTAGCCATGATATTCTGTGTATCTCCGGATTTCTTAAGTAACTTGCTTGGCAACAAGGAACCAAAGCGTAAAATTTATATTTGTTGAGATCTGCATAAAGTTATTTCATTGTTCAAACAAAAGAGAAGGAGGAAATGGATGGGTGGATGGATGGATGGATGGAATTAAACTATATTACACTAAATTAACATTACAGTGTAAAATCATCATTAAGTTTTTGTATGAAACAGATAATTAAACAAGAGGTGGAAATCTTGAAAAAATATAGACATGAATGACTAAAAAGCAACAATCATCCTGTATTACACAAAACTACTTTGCTTCTTCCCGTTCATCTATATGTGTTCTAAGGGGAAGGGAGAAATTAAAGCATGGTATGCTTTTCTCTCCATTTGGATTTAGACTTGTGCACCAAAGGGCTTAATACTGAGATTGGTTGCTTTAAGGATTAGAAGCCCAGCTGAAAACTGTGGAAAGTCAAGTCTCCTGTTGCCTATCCCAGCTTAAGAAAATCAGCCAATGTGCCTAATATATAACTGATTTTGTTATATTCTGTGAAGACATTGCGTGCCATTATACCAACACATTTTTATTTTATTAAATTATTTCAACAAAATTATTAAATTGTTTCAATAAAATTATTAAATTGTTTCAATAAAATTATTAAATTGTTTCAATAAAATTATTAAATTGTTTCAATAAAATTATTAAATTAATAATAAAATAAAAGATATCTTATTAATATCTTTTGTAATTCTTTTTTTTTTATTATTTTTAAAACAATCAGTCATGTATGTTGCAAACTGCACTTCCTTTTTCTTTATTCTTCCCTGCAGCTAATACAGACCATTAGTGCTGTTGATAAAGATGATCCCCTTGGAGGACAAAAGTTTTTTTTCAGCTTAGCTGCTGTTAATCCAAATTTCACCGTCCAAGACAATGAAGGTATAATGCGTACACAACAGGGATGATTAATTCTCATACTCATTTCTACAGTGTTTCCTTTTATTGTACTTAGCAGATAAATGTTCTCTGATTCAGGGAATTGGAATAGATTTTTTTTAAAAAAAAATCATTGGTGAAATAAAAAAAAGAACATATGATGAAATACAATACAGTCTTCATAATATAATCAGAAAATAATATACAACATGGAAATTAAATGAGTAAAGGTATTAAGATAGAATATCTTCGACATATTATTAAATCTAGTTTAATGACCAATTTGTTGTGCATCTTCTCAGTTTGGTACAATATGTTATTTCAATACAGCAATATTTAGATAATAAATTCTTAATATGTTATCATTTAGGTCCTTGATTGGATATAGCCAAGAGAAAAAAAGTGGATATTCTACCAATAGTAATTACAATTTTGTATATTGATGTTAAAATGATATAATTATTTGACTTTTTCTTCAAAATTAAATATAACTTTGGAAATGAAATGAATGTTTCTTTTGTAGAAACAAGCTACTTAGATTAATTAGAACTGTAGGGAAAAAATAATAGAATATAACTGCTTTCCTTGTAGAGGGCCCCAGATTCAAAAGGTTTTATACAAATAAGTTCTACTTAATCAGTATATGACAATTGATGGTTTTAAATATGTATTTCAGACCAGGATCTGGTATGGCTGTTACATTGCAAATTTTTAAGAAACTAGAGATCTAGCTTACCTGCAATCAGGGATGGGATTCTACCAGTTCGCACCTATTCACTAGAAATGGTTGTTAACATTCTTAGCAGTTCAGAGAACCGGTTGTTAGAATAAATTACTGGCCTAATCCTGTAAGGAAGGCAGGAAGGAAACATTCTGGTGTTCCTTACAGAGACTGCCTCTCTGTTAACCCTTATTTCATTTTTGGGAGGACTAGACTTCCTGTCTCAGGAACTTCTCTGGAGTTATTTTTCCCTCCTTTGCTGGTACTTTGCTTGTGTGGAGTGACCATTCAAAGTTACAATGGCACTGAAAAAAGTGACTTATGACCATTTTTCACACTTACGACTGTTGCAGCATCCCCACAGTCATGAAAGGCCAGGCGAGGTGATGCATGCCTCGATGTGAGTGATATTGAGTTGGCCACGCCCAGCCAATAACATGACCATCAAGCCATGTCCACCCAGTCACATGACCACCAAAGCACACCCACCAACTAAGCCATGCCCACAGACCCAGTTGTTAAAAAATTTGAATCCCACCGCTGCCTGCAATGGTCCAGGAAATTGCACTATAGACTCTGAGAGTTCAATTAAAGAGGCATTTTGCTTTCTAGTGTGCTGCCTTCTACCACATTACCTTATAACTTAATTCTCAAACAAAAGTTGCAAATTTATCACTGAGAAGCCAAGCATATACATTCAGTGAAAAGGAGGGGAAAGAATACCTTTGAAGGGGAGAGGTAGCATTATTACTTAGTGCCATATTAAGAAAACAATAGCATCCAGAATAGCTTTTGCATAATTATAGAAAGGAGCTAATATCCCCTCAAAAGATTTAGTCATACAAAAAGTACCGGAATGCGCCAAAATGAATAAGCTCACATTGGAAATGAAAGGCAAGGAGGATTCCGAATATTATGCAATATGGGATAAATGGTATGAGTGGTTAAAAACAGATACAAAGATTAAAAAGAAGGATTAAGGTAAATAAAGCCAGAGACCTATAATATATATATATATATATATATATATATATATATATATATATATATATATATATATATATATATATATATATATATATATATATATGGATCTTTGTTAGGGTTTCTCGCGTAAGATTCAAAGTATCTAGGCAACGTTTGGCGAGGATGCTAGATACTTTGAATGAGAACCAATAACAAAGATCCACATAAAATATGAGAACCTCAGAAAACATATATATATATATATATATATATACATACACACACACACACATACATACATACATACATACATATAATAATGTATATAGGATATATGTATTTGTCAATGCCAAAATGTTCTTACGAATATGAGTGAGATTTGTATTTTTGAAAAACATAATAAAAACAATTTTAAAAAAAGAAAAAATAAATAAATTTGCTACTAACATTGGTTTCAATGTGTGAAAAAGGGCAGTGAAGCTGTGTAAGTGTGGCTGTGAATCAAAAGGTACCTGTATAAATTGCTTCCTAGGATCAAACTCTCTATAGTATATGGATTACATTCCTTGGTGGGATTAATTGTAATGTATGTCTTGTATGTGACTTCCTGCTTCAGATAACACAGCCCGGATTTTGACAAGAAGGAATGGCTTTAGCCGACATGAAAAAAGCACATACCTCCTTCCGGTGGTGATATCAGATAATGACTACCCTATCCAGAGTAGCACAGGCACACTCACAATCCGGGTGTGTGCTTGTGACAGTCAGGGAAACATGCAGTCCTGCAATGCTGAAGCTTTGCTCCTCCCAGCGGGCCTTAGTACAGGCGCACTCATTGCCATTCTGCTCTGTATCATCATACTCTTGGGTAAGTTTTGAGGGAATAGTCACATGCTAAATGCAATACTACCAAATGCTAGATACTACCAAGCTGCATTGGGTGCAACCCTTGCAAAGATAGCATTTTTGACCCTCCTTGCAACCAGTCAGAAATTAAGCTCTTTGTAGCTTCTATAATTTGAGAGTCAACCTTGGATTATAAAGGAGTTGGATAACAAGTCATACAGAGGCAGACCATGTAAGCCTAGTTCAATTTGTAAAATACTGCATTGAAACCCATTACAAACCACAGAGAAAGCATGAAATATTGCTACCAGGTATGCCCCAAATGGGAAGATATTAGATTTGAAGACAGAGCATTCAAAATGTTTCCTTGGAACAATATTGAGTTGGCTGCATTGTTATGGAACATAACAAAATTATAAACAGCTTGAGTGTTTTGCCTTTCATTAAAACAAAACTTGAAACATTTACAATGTTCTTTCCATAGGAAATATTGTAAAAATTGGTATGAGCCCTTTGATATGTTCCCTTTTACAGCTTACCAAAAGTAACTGGCATAGCCATATATAATGGCTGCCATTTGTCATCAAAATTGCAGGAAAGATTAAAGAAAACTCTTGAATAACAGGTCAAACTAATCCCCTTTCAATCAACACCAGAGGAGCAGGAGACTACAAGACCTCCAAGGTCACTTCCAACTCTGTTATTCTGATGGGAAGTTTAGAATATGCACAGTCCCAAATATGTTGGAGATTACCATCTCATGCCAGAATGTAGACCGGTCTGCTGGTACTACTGCAGGTAGCATGTCCACCTAGCCTTCCCTTCTGGATGGCCCCTAACTTCCTCTCCTCTGAATGTTATTCCTTCTGCCCATTACAGCAGTGCACTTAATGTCACAGTTGCCTTGTGTTCCAGTGAGCTGTATTCAGCATAAAAGGTAGCATCTTTGATCCCCCATTCCTCTTAGTGCACAATGACAAAAAAGTAAAATATGTAAACTCCACCTTTACATATCCAAATATCTTAAATGAAGTGGATGTATGGGTTGGTACCTGATGGTCACAGATATAGCAATATTTCTTCCAGAATGACAGAAATATAGTACCAACTAGCTGCTGAAAGTAGCCAAAAATTGTCCTAATCCTAACTAGCTAATAGTATCACAGCCTTGAAATTGAAGACCTGCTTGTCCAAAGCCATAATTTTCATAACAGTTAGTGTGAACGTGATTGCTTTGATGTAACCTGCTGTTTATTTCTTCATGGCTGCTTCATTGTAATGGCATCTTGCTCTGTTTAAGACCAGGAACCTTATCTCTAGGCTACAGATTGTTGCCACAGTGGAAAAGATACTTGTTTGGATGCCTAATAAGATCTTTAAGCATCCTAGAGACCAAAAGATGTTTACTGCATTCATCCAGCTGGACCATATTTTTTCTAACAAATAACAGGAAGCATAGCATGGGTTTTCAAGATTAAGCTTGTGGTATATTTATCACCAATACACATTAAACCTAATTAAAGAAATTGTGTCTCCCAAATGATAGACAGGTGTGATTTGTAGGGATCAAGCAGGGAACGTCCTTTGAAACACATACCCAGAAAAAAAAGTCCAGGTTAAAATCAAAGACATGACCACTCTTTTCTCTGACACTCTTTTTTTAAAACAGTGTAAAGCTGGACAGAAGAAATAACACAGCTTAACTGCTATGAGAATGTGGGAAATAGAGTATTTCAAAAGCAGACAGTCATATATCCACCAGTTTTAGGACAAGCAGCAGTAGTAGCAATCCAGGGAGTCACAGAATCCCGTAATAAGTGCTTTGTTGCAATCCAGATTTTCCTCTCCAGGTGTCCCACTAGCAACAAACAGATCCAGACTAGTTCTCAATATGCCATCTGTTGCTTATATGCCTACTGCATTATTCCAACATTCAGTTCCAGATTATCCAACCTGGGCTAAAACAAACATTTATATGACCCAAGTAGAAAACTCAAAAAACGATGCTCCCTTTTGCTAGAAAGATAGTCTTAACAATCTTCTTTCATACTTTGAAGAAAACACTCAAAACAAAATTGTCAAAATTGCTAAAATAGAGAACACTCAAGTCATTTTGCACATCCCTAGTTATATTATCACAGTAACTCAAAGTGTGTATATTTCTATCACCACTGTGGCCTTGGAATTTCAGTCCAAACATATACATATATACATATAAATATACATATATGTGTCTGTCTGTCTATCTATCTATCTATCTATCTATCTATCTATCTATCTATCTATCTATCTATCTATCTATCTATCTATCTATCATTGAAAATCCATTAGATGTATATTGATTATATTGACTGCAAATACATAGTTTTCTTAGTAATTCTTTCCTCAAAAGAAACAGCTTTTTCTTCACCCTTCAAATCTGAACAAAATTGTATAGGAAAACAGATCAAATCTGATCAAAAGCTTGACACCATATGTTTTGTAAAACAAGAAAGCATTAGTACTGTGTTCTATTGTACTTTAAAATAAGAATTTCTGGGTGGCTTCTTTTAATATTCCCGTAGAGTGCCTGCAGTAGTATAGGATAGAAACAAATAATACAGGGCTTGATAAGTATACAAAAGGGAGGGAGAAAACTGCAGCTCTTAATGAAATGTTTGTCCCTTTTTTTCGCTATGGTATATTTATAGTAGCTTAAAAACAAGAAAAAATGGGAAGGGGTATTCAGTTTTCAATTTGTACATAATTGATTTCTTTTATGTTGTTTTTTTTCAAAAACAAGATTCGTTTAGCTGATGGTTGATAGATTAATCAGCAGCTGCTTGACCATGAATCCGTCGTTCCACGTTCAGGTGCAAGAATATATAATTATTGCTTGAAACAAGGATAGAAGTTGACAATTAACTTCCTATTCTTTTTCTGTGTTTCTATAGCAGCCTCCTCAATCTAATGCCCTCTAGTTATATTGGAATTACAACTCCCCAAATTATCAACAAAACACTAAAGCAAAGCAGAAATGTTGGTCTGCTTCAGCAGAGATTTTTACATTTCTTCCTCGGTTCATTCCACAAGTCAAGAATCAGAATAATTAGATTTATCCAAAAAGAATATAGCAAAACAGTCTTATATTAAACATTTCGGATAGAGAGACCATAGGCAAACAGGCCACAATTGATGTCATGTACAAAGTTAATAAAATAACAATGCACCTAATAACCAAATTGTAAAGAAGTGAAGGTTCAGTGGCTTAATGATGCTAGAGATGGTCTCTGTTTCAGCAGTTCGAGTTTTAGCACTGTGGAACAGGGTGAGCACCATCACTTGCCTCAGCTTCTGCCCACCTAGTAGTTTGAAAGCATGTTCTATGCAAGTAGATATAGCTACCACTTCGGTCAGAAGACAAACTGGTGCTTTGTGCAGGCAGTCAGATTCCTGCCCAGCTTTGAATCTTTCTAGTTGCAACACCTCTTTGCAAGCAGGGGAGGTAGGGAGATCCTTGGATGCTGCTGCAGAATAGCTGCTCATGTTCTGGTTCTTCTTTCTCTTATGGTGCACCATGAGAAGTGCACAAACATGTATCTGATAGAGCTGGTAAACAGACAGCCAAACTACTACTCTACAATTGCATTGTAGTCTCCTGGCTAATGTAACAATGCCAGATGATGATGATGATGATGATGATGATGATGATGATGATGATGATGATGATGATGATAAACTAAGTTGTATACTTGTGTCTATAACGAAATGTGATTTTTAGTTAATTCATGTTTTCCTTTCTTCCAAGTTATAGTGGTGTTGTTTGCTGCTCTAAAGAGGCAGCGCAAGAAAGAGCCTCTGATCCTTTCTAAAGAAGACATCAGAGACAATATTGTGAGTTATAATGATGAAGGGGGTGGAGAGGAAGATACCCAGGCTTTTGATATAGGCACTTTGAGAAATCCTGCAGCTATTGAAGATAAGAAACTCCGTCGAGATATTATCCCAGAAACATTATTTATACCACGGAGGACTCCTTCTGCTCCAGATGACACAGATGTTCGTGATTTCATTAACCAAAGGTTGAAGGAGCATGATCATGACCCCTCTGCTCCACCTTATGACTCCCTAGCAACTTATGCCTATGAAGGAAATGATTCTATAGCTGAATCCTTGAGTTCTTTAGAGTCTGGCACCACTGAGGGAGACCAAAACTATGATTACCTCAAGGAATGGGGCCCTCGATTTAATAAGCTTGCTGAGATGTATGGTGGAGGCGAAAGTGATAAAGACACTTCCTAACCTACGGTAGGATATATAGTTCAATTGAGAGGAAGTAACTTTATAGATACCTTTTCCACGTGACAATATTTGATGTTCAGGAGCATTCTCCTACCACTCAGCACAATGTTTCTTTTTCTTCTTCTTTTTTCTTCATTTTTGGTTTTTGAATTGCTCATTAATGTTCTTTATTCTTTTTTGTGAAATGTCACATGGAATATAGTCAGCATTTTATTTCACCCCATTCTGAAAGCCAAAGCAATTGAAATTTGGTGTCATCCATTTTATTAAATAAAGGGATGCACTGTTTGAGCAGGTATATAATCTCTCAAACAGTCATATGAGAGTTGCTTCTGTTAAGTCCATGTTCCTCACTTGCAAGGATGACTTTGAAAAAGACCCAGACTGCGATCTACAAAAAGATCATGCATGCACATTCCACATGCATACCCACATTTTCCTTGGAAATGTGTTTCTTTTTCAGAAACTATGCACAGAAGACCCCCATAAACCGTATTAAGCATTTTCATTCAGAGAGTATGCTCTCTCCCAAAACTACACACATAATGAACAAACTAGACTTTTGTTTTTGTTTTTTGGGAGAAAAAAGCTCCTCTGGAAAATAATTTAGTGTTGTATACCCTGAAAGTTTTTTATAGATACGTTCAGATTTCATTGTTTAAGAACAACAGTTATAATCGGGGGTTTTCTGCTTGTGCAGCTTCCGAAAAATGAACTGGGAAAAAATATTGAAATGGTATGCACAGAGTGTCTGCGCATTTCCTTTTGGATCATAACCCAAAAGAAGTAGGAAGAAAACAGTTGCCCCTATTCTGTACATTAAAAAAAAAATGACCCCTGAAAATGTACACGTGGTGTTAATGTGATATGCAGCTGGTTTAAAAAGAAAAATTTTGTGCAACTTCATTTCATCAGATTCTATCTGCCAATGTTTTATATTTATATTTTTGTATTTATTTTTAAGAAATAAACCAGTTTTATAACGATTATGTTCCCTGATTATTCTGTAAAAGGAAATAACATACTACAAGGTTAAGTAAAGCTCACTGAACATGTAAGCATAGTGAGGCTTTATGCACACATTATGTGGGACTGTTGGACATTTTAAAGGTTTCAAACAATGAATTGTTATGAATGCACTTAAGATTTTATTAACAGTGCAACCCTACTTAACAAAGTTATAACAGAGTTGGAAGGGACATTGGGGGGGGGGGGGGTGTTTCTAAGTCCAACCTTCTCCTCAAGCAGGAAATCCTCCACCATTTCAGCCAAGTGGTTGCCCACTCTGCTCTTAAAAATCTCCAGTGCTGGAGGCAAGTGATTAATTGTTCTAACTTGTAAGGAAATTTCTCCTTAGTTCTAAGTTGATTGTCTCCTTGATTAATCTACAGACATGGCTCTGGCACATTTTCCTGTGCAGTTAGTCATGAAATGCAATAGAACATATTTACTTTGGATATTTATATAAGATTATCCTATAAATTATTGGTCAGACTTTGAGTTATACTGCTTACAGACATATCTGGTGTGTGCATATGCAGCCATTAGCCTATATGCAACATGAGCTAAGCTATAGACCTTGATTAAAATACAGCACACAGCAGGAGGTAAAATGACATGTTGGGCATGCTTTTTAACTGAGTTTTCTGGTGTTAGCTTGCCATGGAAACACAGCAAATATTCTGATGTTCAAAAAGAGAGCCTTTTTGCAGCAAAAAGACCTAGGACACTGTGAAGACTAATACACTTATTTTGACACAAACTTTCATAGTTTATAGTCCACTTCATTAAATTCATGGAATTTTATAAATGAAGATGTCAGAGAGAAATGAAATGTTGAAACATTGTTCTTTCCCTGTTTAAGAGATAAGAGTGCTTCCTCCTCCCATGGCTTTTCACTTAACTGATTTTAAACCAAACTTGCAAATGCTGGAAGAGAAACATTTCCCCAACCCTTTTCATAAAATGGGCTTTTCTAATTTTCTCCTCCTGTAACATTATCCTTCCCTATTCTGGGAAGCCTTTATATTAGCTAAACTTTGCATTACGGCTATCAAGATGCTTGGTAGTAGAATGTGTCTTTACATGGCTTTGTGAGTGCAACTGAGAAATAAAATCCCTTCCATGCTACTCCGTACTTGCTTATATATGGTGCCCTTTACAGACCTTAAGAAAATAATTCAAACCAAGCCATCCTATGAAGGGAGTTTCCTGTCTTCTTGCTATTTCTGCAGCGAATTGATCCAGAGAAATTTCCTTGATTTTATGTGATTATTCTGGAACAAAATAGGAAAAGTTGTGGTGGCCAAGGACTTCACTTAATCCTAGGAAGGTGAAGACTGGGAGTCAAAAAGAGAATCACTACATATAAGTTCATGCGGATAAGACTGTTTTGAGGAGTGGAGGTTGAGAGTTATTTTAACTGTGATAGGTGTATTTTAATGTTTCACACTAGTGTTTTCATGTATCCTTCACCTCAACGTGGCAAGAGAATCTTGTCTACTAACAGCAAGCATGGCATAGAGGGGGCTTCAGGGATGAGAAAAAGAAAACACAAGCACCACATTGAGTTCTGCTTCACAATTTAAAGTCAGTGCATCCTCTCCCAAAAATCTCTAGTGTGACATTTTAATAAAGCAGGGCTGTAGGTTACACAATGGTAGTAATTTGTTCAAATACAGCATTAGTTCAATGCTCCTAGCTGAAAATGAAATCATCAGGGAAGAGGGAAATCATCAGACAAGAGGGAGTGGGTGCATTTGTTTTCTAGTTTTCAGTTTCAGGCCTTGATATATGAATACCTGGATGGGGTCTACAATATCTTCTGCTATATTTGTATAGGGTTTCTTGGTTTGGTTTTGTTTTCCCCAGAAGAATACCATAAACCTGTTCAGCACAGGCTTCTCCCTTCAACACCTATTCAGTGCAAAGTAGTCAACCAAAAATGTTGGAGGCAACTATGTTATCTGGCCTTGGAAAAACTAAAGAGACATTTGATTAAACTCAACTCTTGGCAACTCCATCACTGTCTGTAGTTTTCTTGGTTGTATTCAAGAAAATAGTTTGCCATTGTGAATAGATCAGTGTGGCTTGAGAGAAACATAGGAGTTTTAGGGAGAGCATCAACACATTAGATGCCATGTGCAACATGAGACTATTTTCTATCTCTTGAGGAGAGAATTGTCATCTGAGAAATTGTTGTGATTGGATAAGGCACAATAACATAAGAGGTTAAGAATCAGGTGATTATCTGGCTTGAAAACTAAGCTGTGGACTTCTGATTAGTTAACCAATACGAACAGTGTGAATTTGGCCAAAGGATCTTTTTCTGACTCTCCCAAGTACATTAAGTAATTCCATCTAAGAATATTTAACAAAACTAAATATATAGTTTTAAGACTTAGAGATAGAAGGTTTGCCAACCCTTGTGTCAACAGTCTTGTAATAAAGCTTGATCATTTACTTTGGAAGTGGGAAAAATGTTTATGCCTTTGTGTACAGCAAGCCTCTGTTAGCAGAATAACTTTCTGAAGAGACAAAATTAAACAGTACTTCCTTTAAACAAATATTTTTGTTAGGCTATAGCCCAGAGTATTTTTTTGAGCACAAATATCTTCAGTAATTGTTTTAATCCATCATGGTTGTATCAAAGTCAAAATAAGACATGCTCACTATTTACTTAGGGTCTCAAAGCCTTTCTGACCTGAGTTAAAAGTCAAAGTTATAATCCAGTGTCCATGTTTTATTTTGGTAACATAAATGGATTTTGAACAATTGCACCAACTTGCTTCAGTACAAACCCTATGTGAAAAGTTTAGAACAGGATCAAACTTTGGATTTCATCAAGCTGCTTTACATTTCATCATCATCTCCCATCAACCACAGCCAGCATAGGATCACTGGGAGAGATTATGAGAATTCAAAATATCTGGAGGCACCATGTTGCCTGATTTGGTTAAGACAAATATCATCTAAAGCAGGGGTGTCAAACTCACATTGTCACAGCAGTGTCATGTGATGTATCAGGACTTTTTTTTCCCCTTCAGTAAATGGGGCATGGGCATGGACAGCATGATACGCATGTTGCCCATGAGCTGGAAGTTTGACAGCCCTGACCTAAAAATATTTGCTTGTAGCTCAAAGTGTGCTATTTTGATCTATATATCCAAAAAGTGTTTCATCTTTTTTTTCCAGTTCTTTAATATTGTCAGCACCTAACTTTATTTCTTTGCCTCAAAGTGGGTAAGTATTGACTTTTACATAATAGTTCAATGCCCTCTTTTTTGTGGCAGTCCCTCAAATATTGGAACAGTTGTATTCACTCCCTAGTCCTTCTTTTAATTAAACTAGATATAACCAATCCCTGCAACTGTTCTTCATAAGTTTTAGCCTCCAATCCCCTAACTATCTTTGTTGGTCTTCTCTGTACTCTTTCTAGAGTTTAAACATATTTTGTACATCATGACAACCAAAACTGGATACAGTATTCCAAGTGTGGTCTTACCAAGGCATCATATAGTAATACTAACTCTTCATGTGATCTTGATTCTATCCCTATGCTACAGGACCAAAACATCTTCTGAAATATGGTTACTAGATATATAGCAATATCTAAAGACATATACAATTTATATAACCAAGGGGAATCAAATAATTGCAGATAGAGAACAACAATTAATAGTTTCTAATTAATGTAATGATAAAAATTGGCATTATCAAAGTACAAAAGAAATTTGCAATAAAAAAAAAGTCAAAAGCAAAATAGTGTTAGCTGGGGGTTAATTTTGGTGGTGTTTAACTTGTTATCTGGGATCCCCAATAATCCTGGAAGTCAAATTAATATGAGAAGGAATGTGAGAATATGAAAGGAAACTAGGAAGGGTTTGAAAGGAGTGAGGAAAGTGTACAAAAGGTGGCATTGAAAAAGAAAGACATGGGCTAAAAGCAGCAATAAGAACAGGTATATATGTGAAAAGGATTGTGGTGCCATTCATATCATCTTGCAGGTTTTTTAAATATCCCTGGACAAGGCTATGTCAATGAAGACTCAATCACCCAAGCCAAAAGTGTGTTAAGATTGAATCATGGCAATTGGACCAAACTTTGCTCATCCAAGCAACTTCATCAGTTAGAGCAAAATTCAGTTAGACAGAGTCAAAGAGCTGTTGGAATGTACCAGTTCTTGCCAAAACAACTCCAGGAAGGAGTAAAATTACAGAAAAGGAAAGGAACAAATAAGAGAATGATAACGAAAGAAATAAAAAAGATATTTAAAAAGGATCTTTGTTGTACAGGTTTTTCTGGCCAAGAGATTACTTATTCAGTGTTAAAAAAAAGCATGGACAAAAAATCTTTCTGATAGTCAGAATGAAGAGGTTTAAAAGGATGAACTGAACAGTGAATAGCAAGAATACATGGGATATCTGGTTTCAGCTACTAAATCAAGGGAAGACAACATTGGTGGACCTGAGCCACACTTGCTTTACCATTAAGGAGAAGTTGAGAGCCACAGTGTGGATGGAGCTTTAAGACATATCTCCTTGGTAAATGAAAAGTTTTGAGATACTTGTTTGCTTTATTATGTATTTTCAAAATAAAACAACCAAATTATCTGTCTGTCTATCTATCTATCTATCTATCTATCTATCTATCTATCTATCTATCTATCTATCTATCTATCTATCTATCTATCTAACATCTAAAGTACTTTCATTAATGTTTTCAGGATGGCAAGAGTTTCTGCCATCAGTTTTCAGTAGTTATACACAGGGGGATCCAGACTTACAGAAAAGTGATATAAAGGCCACAGACTGCCATTTTTTGGCTACAGAATAAAACAAAAGTCCCTAAACTCTTCAGCTCATTGATTCCTTTATGAAGTTTCAGATTGGTCAGCAACCCCCAAACATTTATTGTACAAAGTTATCATCAATAAATGAATAAATAAATATGAAAATATTTAATATATACCTTTAAGTAATTATATTATGAATTAATAATAATTAGGTGGCCATACCAAAAAGTCCTAGATTCCACTTAAAAAATCTGCACATTGACAAAATTTCCATCTGTCAATTACAAAAGGCCACACTACTTGGATTTGTACATATATTGTGCCAATACAACGTCTTATGTTCTTGGAAATAATTCAATTCAAATAATGCCAGCTAAAGAACCGACAACTGTGACTTCATACTGTTGTTTATATAATAACAATAATAATAATAATATCCCCTTGGATAGTCTAATCAATCCTTGGGGTTTGATATTGTCCACTTTGGAGAACCCTGGAATAAAAGTCTAGGGAGATTCTCAGTCATACAGGTCATAGTTATTTCAAAGGTGCTTTTTCAAAAGGCAACTGGACTTTCTGGTATTTCTTTGCGGATGTTTTATTTCTCATCCAAGAAGCTTCTTCAGCTCTGACTGGATGGTGGGGAATGGAAGGCTCCACCATACAATCAATGTTGAAGAAGCTTCTTGGATGAGAAGAGAAATGTCTCCACAGAAATAGCAGAAAATCCAGTTGCCTTTTGAAAAAGCACCTGGAATAAAAGGATTAGAATTGAATTTACTAGTCAACCAGCTTCCATTCTGACAATGAATCCCATTATCCTTTTATTGCATATGTTCAAGAAGAGGCTAGGCACCCTTTTTTGAATTTATTGATTTCTACTGATTAAAGAGTTTAGACTAAGCTAATGGACCAAATTTTCTTTTCCAAGTCTAAAATTATTTGAGCAATTCTGAAATCTTTGTTCCAGTCACTCAGAATTTTAACCTAAAACTCAGGACAAATATTAATTGATTATATTTCAATATATTTAGTGTTCTGCCCTCCTCCCACAACTTTCAGTGAAACACCAAACACCAAAGAAACAGAGGGAAAGTTTGGCCTGCTTATGGATTTTGTCTTGACAGAAGACAAAATTTTGTCTTGAGCAGAAGTTTTAGCTCAACTTTTGATAATCAAAGATTGACACAACACATCTCCCCCAAATCTTGCAAAAAAAGAAGATAGAAGGTTCTCTCGGGGTCTGTAAAAGATCAAACAGGCACCTAACCTTTTAGATCAGAGAGTTATGTAGGTAAGAAGGAAATTGGAAGAATGTTTATCATTCTGGGAGAATTGCTTGACCTTCTTGGACCACTCCATCACTTGAGAAACTCATCATTGATTCTTTGATGGATTTAGCATCTGAAGGGAAAATTATTTTAAAAGCCAATTTGATTCTGGTATCTTCTTAGATGACCTGTTACTCTTGGCATATTTAATGTGACATGCACATTGTTCCTAGGTTTATAGCTTCTCTGCTGGAAATATTTTTTAAAAAGTCTCTTTAATCATGACACTGCATATCTTGCTTTAAAAAAATACACACTTGTGGTCCGTCTAAAGGAAAAATTGTAATATACTTGAAGGTAGTGTATAAAAAGCCATAATCTAATTTCAGAAATATAGAAATTGTATTTTTTTTCATGAGGTTCTATATAAACCATGGGATCATGATATGTATAAGGGAGGAGACACGTGAAATGTTTGTTCAGGCTGCTTCTAATTGAGTCTGAGCATCATTCTTCAGGACTTTTGAATTCTCAGGATATGACAGTACTAAATGATGAATAAAGCAAACAGATTCATACAGAAGCAGTTTTAGCCACTCCTTTTTAAACCACAGTTGTTTAGTTCTGTAATTCTTTTTTTTTCCATTTATATTTTTCATGCCTTTCAGTTTAACTGCTCACAAAATTCCTAAGTAGTAAGAACATAAGATGAGCGATAAAAACAATAAAACCATGACAAAGTTCTACTACTGATATGTCTTTTTCCATATTTTATTTTCTTTCATGTGTAATCTCTCCTTCCCCACTCCAATTTGCAAAAATAAGAGCATTTCCCTCACCACCTGGCAATATTAATAATTCTATTGCTGCAGTTGGATTGAACACTGATTGCAAGCACTTTGTCATGCTTGCTTTATACTTTATTAAATATTCCAACTCAACACAATTATTTCCCCCATTTAATTAACAACAAAAAGAAACCTGTTTTACCATGTAAAATGTCAGTTCCTTTCAAAAGGATTTGGTGTTGTAGATAAAGCAACAGCAAAGGAAGAGACATAGTTCAGTCATATGTGAAGCAGAATGTTTTTGAAATGTCATAATAACCTTTGAAAGTGACAGTTGCCATGAAGGAATCTTGTTTTCTTACCCTTAATTATGGATAATGAAAGGAAGTGTCTTGAAGGAACATAGTTTACTTCTTAAAAGACTCATTTGGACCTTGTATTTGTGACTGTTGATGCTGCCAATTATCCTAGTGATGATTTCAACATGTTAGGACCTTCTCTTCCTCTTCTGAACATTGTTCTTTTCATGTTATTATTTCATGGAACTGTGATAAAAGCGTGTTTATCAATTAAAACAGGAGAAGTGTGTAATGAAAAGCTACAACCTGCTATTTGTGAACTTAAAGAGAATAATGGGATTACTAAAATGCTTTATGTGAATGTGTACTAAAAAAGCAGATAGCTTCTCTATTCTTGTGTACTTGCATTGATTCTGATTTGAATCATTGTTAAATTTTTATCTATATACATATGCATTTTGAAGGGAAGTATCTCTGATTGTCAAACACCAGACACTATCTTTGAAACAGTATGACAAAGCCAGTTTCAACTGCTTATCATATGTTTTAAGTACTTTATCAGATACAGCTTTTAAGAATGCTAACTGATAATAATTCTATTTTTTATAAGATTTTTATGTAAAGCACAAGAAATCAGTATCACTACAAGAAAAAGTTATATCTAAGATAACACTCCAATAAGGGAAGATCATTCAAAATTCTAGCTCAGGAATAGAATACTATCTCATCTAATATGCTTATTTTCTAAATGAAAAAGTCAGAAGGATATTGCATGGGATATTTCCTACCTAAGCAAGGTTGATATGCTGTGACAGGGTGCTTGAAGATCTGTGCATGCCCTGCTGGCTAAAATCCATCTAAATGAAAAGGTTTTTTTTTATATTTTCTAGGCTTCATTTTTGGTGGAGGCATGAAACACTGTGTTCTTTGTATTTTATATCTTCAAAGCTTTCTAGCATATCTAATCTTGCTCAAACCCCATTCAAAGCCTTCTGTTTTGAGACTTCCAGCTTTGGAAGGAATCGGCTATTATATCTGACATGGTTTCCCCGTTGTGAGGCCAAACTCTTGTAGAAGATATACCAGCAGAATATATGTTCAACAGAATGTCATCTTCCACTAACTTCTCAGTGAATAGCAAATCCAGGCTCAGATATGGCCATTTTATATTCCTTGTTTATTCAAAACCAAATATAACATTAAAAAATACTTTATATGAAGGGTATCTTATTCTTTAGATATACTAGAACATGCTTCATTAATTAAGTGACAGAAATTGAATAACAGATATATAAAATTATGAATATTTATTGAAATAGCTCAGAAACTCTCCAGCTTCTCAACTAATAGCTTCTATAGTTGTTGTCTAGTTTTTATCTTCCATAATTCCATAATTCCATAATTCATGGACAAAACTCCAACTCATTCAAAGCCAGCCATAAAATCAGTTTACTTTCAAGCCATTTAAGAGCTGCTTCCACAAGATAACATCAACAGTGAGAAAGGTAGGATTCTTTCCCCCTCCCACATTCCCCAAGAATAATTCTAATATATTGTAAAGTAATCATTATATAATAGTTGATTAAGGCATTTAGTGGGGTATGTCCAGATCTGGTGAAAATTAAAGTCAGGTTAATGCTATGAACTGCATCTAGGGAGATCCTAAAATGTAGCTCTGGCTGGAGATGTTTGATTGGATTGGAGAAAAGTATTCTAAATTTGCTGAAAAGTAACCCAATTGATAAAAGGCTTTCAATGAGTTGCTAATGGCAAAAGAATGACAGTATAAGTTTGAGTTTGCCCTTAAATATTATCAATACAATATTCTCACATTATTTGTTGACAGGAATCATTTACAGCTGAATAGCAATCTTGTGATGATGAGAATGGGTACTCTCTTAGATATTATTGTTATTTATCACATGCATACCCACCAAAATCCCAACAACTCTCTGCAACTCACAAGTTAAACATAAAAAACCTGATAAAACAATATAGCAGTAGACAAGAATAAAAGGTGGACAAAAAAAACCCAGGTAGCAACAAAAAATAGCTCATACCTCTTAAAACAATGCTTCAATCATCCTTGTCAAAGACTCTTCAAAGCCCTTTGAAATATCAGCAGGTTGGGGCTAGCAAGATCTCATATGAATGCTCATTCCAGAGAGCACATCTGTGCATTTTTGAAGTCCCCATAATGCCATTGTTTAATCAAAGACACCCTGAATGTATCAACTTTGCTAGATTGAATCAACTGGGCAGATGCTACAAGAGATAGGTAGTCTCTCAAGTAACTATACCCTTCACATCAGCTTGGTTTACATGGTGTAAACTTGGTTGAGTGATACTCTTGTGTAATGCCATAACCATACTTGCTATAATGTTTATGATGCATGACACCCCCCTCCATCCCACCCTAAGCTTATGTAACACGTAAACATATTACTAGTATGCCTAGTATGATGCCTAGTACATTGATTAGAGAGCTGGAGGCTAAAACCTATGAAGAACAGTTGCAAGAATTGGGAATGTCTAATCTGTGGAAAGAAGGATTAGTGGGTGCTTTAATTATTAGAAGGATTAGGGTGTTTTAATGTTTGATAGGCTACCACAAAGGTGAGTGGGGTCACTCTATTTTCCAAAGAAGAGAAGGCAAGATAAGAAACAATGTATGGAAACTAGAACTAAGGAGAAATTCCCTAACAGTGACAATTAATCAGTGGAATGGCTTGCCTTCAAAAGTTGTAGGTGCTCCATCATTGGAGGTTTTTAAGAGGAGATTATGGACAACCATTTCTCTGGAATGGGATAGGGCAGTAATGGCGAAACTTTTCAGCACTGAGTGCCCAAACCGGAACACACGTTCATGTGTGAGTGCCGGAAACCGGAACACCAGGTGCCCGGTGCACATGTGCAGGCCAGCCAGCTGGCCTTCAGGTTTCTGGCACACACACATGCACAGGCCAGCTGGTTTTCCTGTTTTTTTCTGCCTGTTTTTAGACAGTTTTCCAGTCCGTTTTTGGCCTGAAAAACAGCCTGAAAACAGCCTGAAAAACGGCCCAAAAAATGGTCTGGTTTTTTCAGGTCGTTTTCCTGTGCTCCGGTGCCCATGAAGACCAGCTGACCATTGTGCATGTGTCCACTTAGAGGGCTCTGTGTGCCACCTCTGGCAAGCATGCCATAGGTTTGCCATCACAGGGATAGGGTCTCCTGCTCAAGCAGGAGGTTGGACTAGAAGACCTCCAAGGTCCCTCCAACTCTGTTATTCCATGTTCTTTCTTTTCCCCTTCTTTCCAAATAAATTCTAATCTAGATATATTGGTTGCTCTTACTAGCATTTTTGTTCAGTTCTCCAACTTTTGTAGAAGTACCTTTGATACCTGTGGAGAATAAGTTTAAGTAACTTAGATTTCCATTTCCTGTCTTTGTGAAAGTTGAGTCGAATTTCACTAAACTGCTCTACAACTGCCAGGACTTGATCCTTGTGCTTCCTTCGTTTCTCATGTGAACATTTATCATTATTCGTTTGGCAGTTTCTTTTGTTCCTTGATAGATTTTTAATCTGATTACTTGCAACTTTATCTCTAAAAGAAGTAGTATTAACCTACATTAGTACATTTAAGTGGTTCAGTAACAGCAGTCATGCCATTTGTTAAAAGCAAGCTGAAATCAGAGATTCTGTAGCAGTTTATTAGATCCTGCTCAGGCACGTTTGTTCTGACAAGATAGTACATTCATTAAATGAAATACAAGTTCTATTTTGACATGACTGTTCTCAGGCACTTCCAGGCACTGACCCAAGCATTACTGCATTTTCCTGGCATCCAGCCAAAGCCCAGCATGTCAGGGGCCTTTCCCAGAAAAGGCCAAGCTTGCCAACTGCCAATGCCAACCATCTTGGCATCCCTGAAAATCCAAAGATCAGAGGGAGCTAAACTCACCATCCACCAAGGGTGAGTCTGTGAGCATCCAAAACTGAGCTTTTTCAACTGTTTTGGAACAATTTACTTTGAAGTTGGAGCATTACATTTTCTATATTGGTTCACTACAATTTTACCCTAAGACTATTTACTGCCATAGACTGTCATTCTATCCCGCCTCTAAAATCACTCTCTTTTTCTTTCTCTCTCCCTCCCTCCTCTTTTACTCTTTGAAGATTCCGGGGAATATTTTAAAAATAGGCTAGCATGAAGTTGCTAACTTAAGAGGGCATTAGAGTTAATGCCCTCTTAAGTATATACCATCCCTGTTATTTTAATATTTCCCCTAAAAATACAGTAGTTGCATCTCAAAGCATCTCAAATCAAGTTGATGCCCTTGCTTGCATCTCAAATCTGACAATTAAATCATGCATATTCAAACCTCAGAGCTGTAGCCTGAATTGAATCACAAAGGAAGTTATTCTGTTTATGCAGGGGAATTAAAATGCAGGCAGTCTTTCATAGCCATTGTTTGCACCTTTAGATTCATCTTCTTACTATATTACTCTCTTTCTATCTGAAAATCTTCCATTTCTTCACAGAATTATTTCATGCTGTACTATTTAGGACGGGCTTTCTAAAATATTTGACCTCTCACTTTCCATAGTGTAATCTTAAAATGTACATACTTCCCATGAAAAATCCAAACATTAAAATTAATGCACATGAATGATGAAAACAATACAAAGAAAGTTTGAGAAAGTTTGATGTATTTATTATGACAATGTCACAACATACACCCTATGTTGTTCTTATGGTCAATAGAAATGCAACTGGATATAGATTTCCAACTGAATTTACTGAAGGAAGAAAGTTAGGGAAGAAATTATATTATTATTATTATTATTATTATTATTATTATTATTATTATTATTATTATTATTATTATTATTATTATTATTATTATATCTTTAGTGAGATTCACAACCTTTGACATCAACAATGGCATTAAAGCCCCTATCAAGCAAATATTTTCTTCACCTACATTAATTATTTTATTATACAATCCCTTATAAAACTTCTGGTTATCATTAGGGGCATATATCCCCACTAATAGTAATTGTTTTTGATGTAAATTAATTTGTATCATTAAAATTCTGCCTTGTTCATCTGCATAGATTTTTTTTGCATTTATCCCTTTTTTATGTAAATTGCTACCCCCCTTTTCTTTTGATCTGCCAATGCTGTAAATAATACACCCAACTTGGGATATTCTAGATATTTTTATGCTGTTTTTGTATATGTACCTCCTGTAGGCATATAATATCAATGTTTTGTTTAGTTAGTTTGGTTAATATTTGTTTCCTCTTGATCTGGGAGTTTAATCCATTGATGTTTATTGAGAGTAATTTAATCTCTTCTTCCATTGTTAATTCTGAGTCTACCTAAATCTTCTATTTGTTCTTGCTTCTCTTTGGGGTCTTGTTCTTAGTCCTTCTCTCCTTGGGTATTCTCTCTTTTCTTTGCCTCTCTCTTCTTGGTCCATTTCCTGTATTCCCTGTTGCTGATCTTCTTGTTGGTCCTCCTGATTCTTGCTTTCTGACTCTTCTTTACTGCTCCCTCCTTCCTCTGTTTCCATCAACTGATCATAAAGTTCTTGCGCCTTTTCAATACTATCAATTTTTACTCTTCTTTCTTTCCACGTCACCAGCATTCCTTCAGGGACCAGCCATCGGAACCAGATGTTTCGTTTATTCAGTAGTATCGCCAGAGATCTGTAGTCCTTCCTCAACTCTCTTACCCGCTTCGGAATTTGGTTCAAAGTCGTGATCTCTTTTTCTTTATACACCATCGGCTCATCCTTTGTGATTCTATATTCAATGTCTCTTACATTTTTTCTGGTGAACCTGATGTGGACCGCTCTTGTTTCGTCTGGCGTAGTTTGTATGGATTCGGTAGACCTCATCTAATTCTTCCACTATTCCCTTTGCAATGCCTCTGCTATTAAGTGGGACATTATGTCTCCCAGGTCTTCATCTTTGGATTCCATTACATTTTGTAACCTCAAATAGAATGCTGCATGTTCCATTTCGAGATGGATAATCGAATCTCTGTTTATCTCTATTACTTTCCTGTCTATCCCTTCCAATTTCTTATCTGTTTGTTCAGCTTTAGTTTTTATATTTTTTTATTCTTTGTTCATTCTTCTCCAATGTCTGTTGGATTGTTCCCATCATCTCCTCTAAATTTTGAATCTTACCCTTCATTTCTCCCATTTCCATCTTCATATCTGTATGGTTATTAACCATTGTCTCCTGCATTTTAAGCATCATTTCCTGAATAGCTGTTAATGTTGATTGCATCATCTGCATGTTGGCTGCGTTGCTCATCTTTTCCGTATTCAACATTCCTTCTATTGTTTTTTGGCCCGCTGGAGATGCAATAGACATTGATGAACCAGACATCATTTTTTTTCCCTTTCAGGTTCGCTGTTGTAGTACTGGTCATATTCCTAACTTTATTGTAAATATCTTCCCACTTTAACATTCACTGTTTAATTTTTCTTTTGTTATTAGTTCTATTCAGTAGTTTCCCTTAGAATATAAATATCCTTTCCCACTTATGATATTCTAAATTATTCAGATTTGATTCAATCTTTTATAGAATCTGAAACTAACTGAATCACAAAAATTAAAGAAGATAGAGAAGGGAGAGAACTAAAGGGATGACAGGAAGGAAAAATATCAAAATGAGAGAAAGAAGAGAGAAAGAGTGTAATATAATATACTAAAATATACTTGTTGTAAATTGTTCTTATACAACTATTTTATATTACTATATTATGGTATATCAACCGTATTCTTTATCTTTAACTGTAAAGTTCGGTTTCCTTTAAACAATTCTATATTCCACTTATATATATGACCTTACTTATTTCATTAGGAAGAAAAAAAAGAGAATTTTACCAAAAAAAATTTTTGATTTAACACATGAGACCAATTTGGAAGATATATGGAGGAAGAGGAATCCAAATGAGAAGAAATATACGTTTTATTCTAGTCCACAAAAATTATGGTCCAGAATCAATATGGTATGGGTTAATGGGGCAATCGAGAAAGACATTAATGAAGTAGAGATAAAGCCTAATATATGGGCTGACTATAGCCTGGTTAAAATTACATGGAAAGGACATAGTAAAAGGAAAAGGAGATGGATATTAAATTCACAAATAACAAAGAAAAAAGAATATATCTCAAGAATGAAAAATGAGTTAGAAACATTCTTTAAGGTTAATCTAAAGCAAAATACTAGTTTACAAAATTTATGGGACACTACAAAGGCCTTCGTGAGAGGCATATCAATAGCCTATATAGCTAAGAAAAATAAAGAAAAATGGAAGAAACAGAACGAATTACAAGAAAGGATTAAAAAAAAATGAATATGAGCTCCAAAAAGACCCAAAGAATATGGAAGTTAAGAAAGAAATAGGGATGATTAGACATGAACTAAATTTGATAGATATTGAGGAAAATGCACATAACTTAAAAACTCTTAAACATAATTTCTTTGAATCAGCAAATAAATCAGGAAGGTGGTTGTCCCATAAATTAAAAATAGAGAAAGAGAAAAGACTAATTCAGCAACTCAAGGATGAGGAAGGGACAGTGTATTATCAGATGGAGGAGAAAAAGAGAATTGCGCAAAGGTATTTTGGCGAGCTTTATAAGCAAGAAGATGTTAGGGAAGAAAACATTAGATACTACTTGGAGGGAAATGGTCTGACCCCAATCTCAGAAGAAAACAGAGAAGTACTTAATAAAGAAATAACATTAACAGAGTTACAAAAGGCAATACAAAAACAATAATAAAACACCAGGCCCGGATGGTCTACCAGGCGAAGTATATAAAAATTTATCTGAAATATTTGAACCAATATTACTGGAACTATATAATGAGGCATTAACGCAAGCTAGACTTCCGAGGTCCTGGTCTGAGGCATACATCTCCTTAATTGCAAAAGATGGCACTGATCAACAATTAATTGTGAACTATAGGCCAATCTCGTTACTAAATACGGATTATAAGATATTTATGACAATATTAGCAGAAAGAATGAAACCAATTTTGAGTGAACTTATACACACAGACCAGAATGGTTTCCTGCCAAATAGACAAATTAAAAACAATATTAGGACAGTACTAAATTCGATTGAATACTATGAAGCTCATCCAGAAAAACAGGCAGCTTTAATTTTTTTAGATGCACAAAAAGCATTCGACAATCTTAATTAGAAATTCATGGTATATCAAATTAAAAAGCTGAATTTTGGCACTAATATAGAAAAAAACACTACAAGAAATATACTCAAATAAAAAAGCAAGTGTATTATTAAATGGAGACCGTACTGAAGGTTTTTAAATTGCAAAAGGAGTGAGACAAGGGTGTCCATTATCACCTGTTATTTATCTCATCTTTAGAAGTGTTGCTAGCTGCAACCAGACAAAACCAAGAGATTTATGGAATTAAGATTAGAAATGAGGAATATAAAGTTCAGGCATTTGCTAATGATTTGGTATTTATAGTGGAAGATCCAATGAATTTGGGACAAATATTGTTGCAACAAATAGAAAAATTTGGGGAAGTAGCAGGATTTAAAATAAATAAAAATAAAACTAAGATGATAGTCAAAAACTGTACAACAAAGCAAAAAGTAGAATTAGAAAATACAATAAGGCTGCAAATAGTAAAAAAGGTGAAATACCTGGGAATTTGGATATCATCCAGATGTTCATCATTAAAAGAGGACAATTATGTCAAACTGGTTAAGCAAATCAGAAAAGAATTGGAATTATGGGTCAAATTGAAACTGTCTATATTAGGAAGAATAGCAACGTTGAAAATGAATACCTTACCAAAATTAATATATCTGATGATTCCAATTAAATTAGGGAAATCTTTTTTATAGAACTAAATAAAATGACATCCAAGTTTGTCTGGTTGGGCAAGTGGCCACGTATTAAAATGAAACTATTACAAGATAATAGGAGCAGAGGCGGTCTAGGACTACCAGAATGAGAGCTTTATTATCAGGCAGCGGTGTTGAGTTGGATTAAAGATTGGATTAAATTAAGAGACAAGAGAATCTTAACATTAGAAGGACATGACCTCTTCATAGGTTGGCATGCATTTTTGTGGGAAAATAAAAGTAATATACATACCTATTTCAATCAACACCTAATAAGAGATTCATTGATTACAATTTGGAAAAAAAATCACAGGTAAACACTATACAGAAATCCCACGATGGCTGTCAACCATGGAAGCCATAATACATCCAAATAGATTAGACCTACGGAAAATGGTAAGCTATGAAGAACTATTAGATAGCCAAGGGAAATTAAAATCAAACCAAGAACTGAAAGAAAATGGAATTATAATCGATTGGTGGCCATATTTGCAAATTCAAAATAAATATAAAAAAGACTCAAAAGATTTTGGATTTGACAAAGGGCAGAACCAACTAGATAAAATATTAATGGGACCGGAACAAAAACTTATAACTAAAATATATAAATATTTATTAGATTTTAAAATGGAAGAGGAAATATTCAAAAGTACAATGATTGCATGGGCACAGAATTTTGGATACACTATAGAATTAGAGGAATGGAAAAAAAATATGGAATATAAATTGTAAATTAATGGTATCTGCCGCATACAAAGAAAACATATATAAAATGTTTTATAGATGGTATTTAGCCCCAACTAGATTGGCAAAAATCTACTCCAATATGAGTCCTAAATGTTGGAAGTGCAAAAAAGTTGATGGTACATTTTATCACATGTGGTGGATGTGCCCCGAGGCCAGGACATACTATATCCAAATTAAAAATTGGTTAAAAGATATTACTAGTTATCAGATTGAGCTCAGACCGGAAACCTTCCTATTAGGAATTATTAAAGAAAGACTACCGAAAGAAGTAAAATGCCTAGTGTTACATATTATAACAGCCACCAGAATAGCCTTTGCGCAGGTATGGAAAACACCAAATACCCCTGATGAAGAACTAATAATACACAAAGTAACAGAAAGTGCTGAGATGAATATGCTAACAGTGAAATTGAAAGAAAAAGACGACTCTGAATTCTTTACAATTTGGAACAATTGGTAAAAATGACTAAAAAACAGAACCAAGAAGGGAGACAAAAATGTTAATTGAAACAACCCTTAAGAAAGTAAAATAAAATTTTGTAAACTATATAAAGATATAAGAATAGTAATTATAGCTAAATATATTATTTAATAGTAGATAAACGCAATATAATGTATTATGATATTTAAATCAAAATCTTGTATAGATGTTGTTGGTACCATGATGTTTTATGATGTAAAAAAAAAGAAAATTAATAAAAAAATATTTAATAAAAGAGATTCACAACCTTTGGGGCTGGTTGGCAGCTCAACAGCTTGAGTCCTAACCAAGGACCTAGGAATTGTTAAGGTAGCGTTGGAGGATATAAGCTGTTCCAAGTAGGGTGTTTTTTTGTAGAAACAGGATTATTATTATTATTATTATTATTATTATTATTATTATTATTATTATTATTATTATTATTATTATTATTATTATTATCTTGCACTGGAGAAAAAATTCTGGATAGATGGGAAAACATCATCTGATTTTTGGCATGGTAACTTAAGAAAGAAAGGAGAAAGCAGAATAGAGAATGACTGTCTGGAAAAGAAAAACTGATGAGACATGAAATTGTTGAATGATGGAGCTAAGAGAAAAATGGAATTGAGACAACTTCATATAGAACCGAAGAGTAGTATTTTATAAATTGGTGAAGAAAAGGTGGAGCAGAAGATGGGAAATTGAAATTTGAAAGGCAGTGGTGGCCAGGAAATTGAACCAATTATTTTTACTCCAGGTATTTAGCACATAAACATTTTAGAAATATGTTCTCTTCTGGCTTTTTGCTTCTGCTTGTTGACTGCATGAATGTTAATTGTGTATCACTTGTCAGTAGCTGTTTTCTCTAGCTGCTACTGGCTATGCTTAAATGGTGGAAGCAATTTGTATGAAAGAAATATCAACCCAACTCAGAAACTAAAAGCAGAAAGATTTGTCCCATCTATTCTGCTCTGGCAATGCTAAATTAGCTTGCAGCTAGTATGTAAACATGATAAAATAAAGTAACCCCAGTTCAAGCTGCAACTAGCATTCATAATAATTACTTTTCTCCCATTAAAAAGTCTGGTTAATATGTTGAAATCTGTCTCCTTTTGTCTATGTTCATTGCATTTATTGCATAAAGAATACTGAAAGGATGGGGGTGAAAGTCTACATTAAACATGAAGGTGATAATGGAAGGTCTTTGCATTAATGGTAGATGACTTTTCCATTGCATTTTTCTGTTACTGATGGGTGAACTTGAGATACTTCAGAGGACATTGTGATAAGCACTCCAAAGGCTAGCTGATTAAATTTGCAGCTTAGCTAAACCCCTTTGGTTTGATCCTGCAGTTTTCCACAAACTTTTTTTTCTCTGATTGAAGGAACCAGGGAAAATACAGTGTCAGGCTGGTTAAAAAAAATAATCCAGAAATTAGCTTTCCAATATCTAGGGCTACCTGAAAGCTCTCTACTTTTTAGTCATGACCATATTTTTAAACCAAATCAAGTAAGTGGCATGTCTATCAGATGTCAATCACTGTTATTTCTTTGATTATGTATCATACAATTCTAGACTATCTTTAACTTACATCATAGAACATCATAGAAATGAGTCTGGTGTGTGTGTGTCTGTTTCTGTGTCTGTGTCTCTGTGTGCTGAAAATAAAACTGAATTAATTCCATTAAATGTTCAATATCTTGTTGTATTCTCACGGAAAGTGTGGATCTAAGTATAAAAAGAAAGAAAGAAAGAAAGAAAGAAAGAAAGAAAGAAAGAAAGAAAGAAAGAAAGAAAGAAAGAAAGAAAGAAAGAAAGAGGAAGGAAAAAAGGAAGGAAGGAAGGAAGGGTAAACACACACACACACACACACACACACACACACACACAAATAAACACACAGAAGCTTCACCAGCCAGAACTACCTCAAGAGAAGCAAGCAACCACCACACATCTGCAGGACAATCTGGTACTGTTTTGCAGTCTACTGCCCTCCTCTGTATGTATTCTGTGGGTGTGTTAATAAAAAAGTACATTTGTGAACCAGCCATATGCTTTAAAAAAAGTGAAAGAACAAAGATTTAAGCTGTAATTCTGTGTACATTCACCCAAGAAAAAGTTTTGAATTCAATGAGCCTTTTTTTTCTCTCACTAGCAAGAGAGGCAAAAGACCTTTCTGTAAAGTTGCAGCCATTAGCACATTTCTAAAAGAAATGTTGAATTTATGTATTTACTTAATACCTGCCTATTTACTTAAAAGGACTTCTGTGCCACTTGGGTTGATGCACATATCAATTAAATCAAAATATAATTTGGTTTTGGTGCAGTATAAGGTGACTAGATCTGAACTGCAAAACTCTTCGTTTGCTGATGCTAGAAGTTGGCAAAGGGACTATTGTTTTTTTTTTTTAATATTTCTATATTTCTATGCTATTATTGGATGATCATATCAATTGTTATAATTGATATACCCTAGTATAACCTGGACATTAACTTGTAAATCCTAGATCATGTTCTGTTGGCTGAGTGAGAACAGCAAGCCCAGCTTCTTCTGATTTATTCAAAGTATCACGCCAAAGCAAATTATGCTTATGCATCAAACTTCATGTGCCTTCATATATGCCGAACTATAACTCCCTACATTTCTCTCATTTGATAATGAGGAGCTATTGGGAACTGGAGTTCACCTATTTACAATCAAAGAAAACAATCAACAAATGCTGTTTTCTTTTCCAGACAGATTTTTTTTCCTACTTATCAAATACAAAAAGGTACCCTGTTTCTCCAACAATATGGCCTCCCCCAATAGGAAGTCCCAGCATGTTTTACAGGCATGAAATGAAATTAAGCCCCTCCCCCCAAATTAAGGCCTATATTAAAACATACGAAATGGGGGGGGAATGGTGGGGGGGCTTGCCATTAGGAAGTACTTTTGTTGCATACCCGGATATGGTGCTGCCTGCATTGACCCCGATACGAAGTGCCCCACCAACGCCGAGGTCAACATCCAAGCCATCGCCGCCCGCCCGCCCAAAGATGCAAGGGGGGGGATTAAGTCACCCCCCGAAAAGACGGCCTAGCCATTTTTTCGGGGCTCAAAAAAAAATAAGACCTGGCCTTATTATATGAGAAACACGGTAGTTTTGTAAGTAATTACACTGAATGATATTTGAACTTCTGAAAATTGGAAGGAATTCACAAGAAAGATGAACAATGTGAAGAAATAGCACACTGGCAAATGTAAAGTGAAAGAACCATCTTTGGTTTGTCAGATACTTACAATCTGCATGTCTCCATCCCTTAGCTTTTTTCTCTCTCTCCATTCATGCTCAGTTATTATTATTTTATCATGGACATTATCTGAAAAGCCATCTGACATTTCACTTAAAGGATGCTAAATTGAGAATTCACCCGCAGAGTTAATAACTAAATTTTGTGATTGAAATTTGATACCTGAAATGGAAAATGTTAATTTGTTCAACATGAATGGTTATATTACTAGAACAGATATTACATTTTCCAGTGCCTTTAGCTTTTTGTTGAACAATATGCATATCACAGCTCTAATGTCAAGTGTTTGAGTCATGTCTCCCTTTTTGGCCTTTACAAAACAAAAAATAATAATAATTCTGATTCATGTTTGAATGGAAATGTATTTTCCCAAATTTGTTCCATAAGAAATAAATAAGGACATACGTAAAAGAAAATATTTGCTACTACCATCTTCACAACATTATGCCAACTTTTAGGATTTTTTTAAATACTAATTATCTTACTTATTTTTATACTAATTAACTTACTTATCCTTTATTAATAGGATCAGACAAAATCATAAATGTAAAGTCTATTAATAGCTTGGCCTGGGGGAGAAAGACAAAGAAAAACAAACAGAAAAACAGGTATAATGATGACCTCATCATACAAGTTTCATTTGTACTTCCATTAAATATTGGGATGCAAATATATAATGGTATTTATGAAATAAGATTATGTTCAACAGTTGTCATTTTTACATCATTGTGTATTCATGCAAACATCTGTCTTTTGCTTATGACAGAAATTACCATGAGCAGAATAATCTATCTCATTTTCACATTCTAGCACCAACCAATAAATTTCCTCCCTTCCTCCCTCCGTCCATCCCTCTCTCTCTCCATCCATCCATCCCTCCCTTTACCTTACCTATGGATTAGAAGGATTTTTTTTAAAAAAATGGTGCCAGTTAAATTCACTATCAAACTAAAAAAAATAACAACAATAGTGTTCCATAGGTAATATTGTAAAATTCAACAATATAATGTTCTTGCTGGAGATGATGTGGATAAAAAAATATTCATTTCCATAGCTTAAATCTATACAATGATAAAATAAGAAATAGAAGTCAAAAGAACAATTCTGCCCAAACTCTTATATTACATTATAGTATTTGTCTATGTTAATATTACATTACTTGACACAGGACTAATATTAAGCATCCACTTTTTGGAATATCATTCCCCCAAGTTGAGATTGGCCCCAATTTGGTCATTGGGCTTAGGGATTCCATTGAAACATGGAGAGAGCTAAATTGTTATACTGCTTGTTAGTATGTAATGTAGTCTTCCATGGTTTTGATTTCATTATAGTTTTAACTTTTAATGGTTCTATTTTTTATTGTTTTGATTGCTTGGTTCTAATTATGTGTGCTATCACATGTGAGTGGCTATATACATTTATTGAATTAATTAACAGATCACCAAAAATATACACACTAGTTACATAAAAAGTAATGTGCACCCTCAATACAACAGCAGTGGTGTTTAGTAAATCAGATTGCAGTGTGCGAGTGCATGAACTAATACACGTAGCTTGTGATGGTTCAAATGACAAAATCTCCAGGAGTATCTCAAAAAGCACCCCCTCCCCCTGAAAAAACCCTGTATATCATTTGGCTGAATGTATATATGGATTTTGTTTAAACAGTAATTTGAACCATAATTGCCAACACATAGCAGCTATGTTTGACCAGTGGGTTATGTTGAGGTAATTCCCCGTTAGGAGAATGAGCGCATACAGGGAGACGTATTTGAGAGTAGTGTTTGAATAATACACACACAGTACACAGATACACTGTACAGTAAATGTAGGTTTTTACTTCCAGAAAGTTTAAGCAAAGTTCAAGATAAGCAGTCCAAAATCATTCACAAGTAAATCAGTCAGTTTTCAATCCAGGGATAATCCAAATATCAAAGTCCAGTGTCAAAAAACAGTTCAGTAACAGACTTACATTAAATCCAGTAATATCAGTCAATTAGGAGAAATGGAGGAACGGCAATACTTTCCAACAGAAGGAAACAGAGATACTCACTCAGACACACTCTCTTCTGAGACTAAGACTAAAACAACCCAGGTTTCTGGCTCCATCTTATGGCCGTTTGAAAAACCACACCCAATTGCAGATTTTGCAATCTCTTAAAGACATAGTACTAAAATGTTTATCCTGGTATATATATTACTCACCCAAATACCTGTTAGGTGACTTATATTCCTAACAGGTTATACCAGATTTAATGGCTGACTGCCCTGAATTGACAAAAATTTTATGCAAAGCAGCTTGAAATCTATAGATGTAATGCATGTTTTGATTCTGGAGAGATAATTGCCTCCAGACAAACTTTGTCTCCATGTAAAAACAAGTGAGAAACAGGACTGTGAACAAAAAGAGAAATAATATAGATTAGATTCTACTGTAAAATACTGTGGTTCATTAGTAATCTCAGTACAGGTTTGGTAAAGAGTGGAGATAATGATAAAGTAATGGCAGTAGGGAGCAGAAGTGGTATTCAGCCGGTTCTGACCAGTTCTGGAGAACCGGTAGCAGAAATTTTGAGTAGTTCGGAGAACTGACAAATCCCATCTCTGACTGGCCCCTCCCCCATCTATTCTCCATTCCCAAGTCCCAGTTGATTGGCTGGGTCTTCTTTGATTGCCCTCACAGGAGAACAGAGTTGGAAAGCAGGTTAGTGGGGTGGGGAGAGAATGGGATTTTGCAGTTAACCTTCCCCTGCCATACCCACCAAGCCACGCCCACATAACCAGTAGTAAAAAAAAATTGAATCCCACCAGTGGATGGATGAATGAATGAATGAATGAGAGAAAGGGTATGAAAAGCTGCTTGGATAAAGAAATGCCCAAAGGGAACAAAATAAATTATTTTTGCAATACATTTTTCAGGCTGTTTTATTTGCAGTAAAAGTTTGATGAATAATAAGAAGTTTGATGATCAATAAGAAAATGCCTTCTGCAGTCCATGAAGATATGAATAGGATCATTATCATACATTAGCATTTTATTCTATGTACCACAGTGTGAAATCACAGCTACCACTTCTTTAGATGGTATTGTCCTTCATTCATACTGAAGTTCTTCCTAAGAACCAGAATGTCATAAAGTATTGGATTATTATATGTGTGAGTCCAAGCAGTGTGGCCTTATGTAACTGACAGGTGGAAAGGGAAGGAAGCTATTATTATTATAATGGTTTCTATCTGTAGCTTTGCCTTGTAGCTTTATAACTATGCAGTATATCATAAAAGGCATTGGGTGTAAACCTTTTGGATCATGATTTTCTACTATGAATATCCTATTTTAAAACTTTATTTCTAGTTCTTTCGGAACTAAGGTTTTAATGTTCTTAAATGTAACTTTCTTTTATGTATATGATAATTACCTATAGTTCTCTACCTCTTTTACTGATTGACATATTAAATACTACTCTTGCTATTCAGACAGACAATAATAATAATTTAATAATTTACAGGTAGACCTCACACACTGACCACAATTAGGACTGGCAACTCTGCAGGCATTTAGTACAACTTGGAGTACTAAATGAAACATCCGCATAGCATGATTTATTTATTTTTTCATTTTCTTTCTATGGTAGGGATAAACAACTCAAACTGAATTTCTGAGAGTTGCAAAATATTCAACATATGTGCTCAAAAATGTACACAGGTAGTCCTCCTTTACCAGCTATTTAAAGTTACAATGGCATTGAAAAACAGGGATTTACACCTTGAAGTTGCAGCCATTGCAGGATCGCCATGGTTATGTAATTGCACTTAACAAGCACTTAACAACCCAGCAGACATTTAAGATGATTGCAGTATGTCATAGTGACATGATTGGCATTTGCTGGCTTCCAACAAGGAAATTCCATGGGATTATCAGCAGAAAGTTGCATGAGGTTGTTGTGGTCATGTGACATCTTGCTCAATGAACACTTGTGATTTGCTTAATGACTATAACCAGAACTGCTGGTGTAATTCAGTATGGTCAGATGATATTGTATTTAATGTCTGCAAAATTGCAAGTTTCAGTTGTGGTATTTGAAACTACCTGTAAATTATTAAATTATTAAGATAGCCTGCAGTGTTATGTTTGATTGACAAAATGTACTGAAAAATTCAGAGAAGTGTATATTTGAAATTGGATAAATGTGCATTCATGTGAGAATTAAATAATTTCTCCTCCATCTCTACTTAACATAGTTTCTAGAACTGTCCTTCAAAAGAGGTATCAGGAAACTCTGCTTTGCTTGCTGTTGAAATGTTTATTTTTCTGCAGGCCTGGGAATGCTTTTCCAGTTTAATTTACCTTCCATGTTTTTAAGATTGGTACTATTCATTTATTTTCTTTCATAGAATTATCATGAATAGCATTTCTATAATAATTATTTTTAGGCAGATTGTTAAACTGAATCCATAATATAGACATTAAGCTTCTATTGCTTAAATAGAAATGTTGCAGGAATGGATTGCTTCAGTAACTAATATTGATGTTATTCCTCCAGGACATCATTTCATGTGAAACTAGCATTTCTTCATAGAGTGAATTGGATTGTTGAACACTTTTAGGAAATCTGAATTGCTGCTGGGAAAAATAGACTTGGAAACAGAGCATGCTAAAGTCAATTCTGCTGTTCCTCCTGAAAAAAACAAGTTGACTCAACAAAATTATTGTGTTATGTACCTGATTTATACTTGTTATCTTGTAACTTTTAGACCTTACAGTAGCTAACATATTGCAAAGATGTTGCTTCACTAAACAGGTACTTTGTGACCAAGTACATACAGATTCAAGCTTTGGGGACGAGTAGAAGTGTAGTTTAAAACATAATACTGTTTATTGTGCTATTTTGTTAGCTTGTCGTAAAGAAATTCATATTGATTACACTTGATTTTATTTGGGCTTTTCCTCTCTACTTCTTTCATTTGCTACGTATAATTGATACTTGGTCCTAATAAATAACAACAGTAGGGTTGCTTTCTTCACTGTTCTTAACTTTGTTCAGTTGCGTATGGAATGATCTAACTAGTAAAATGGTGATGATGTTTAACTCACTCTAAACAATGTGAGGAACTGCACACATGTTGCTTTGGCTATTGAACTCCTGGCAGATTCCTTCTTATGGATCTTTGAAAATTTGTCATTAAATTGTAGCCTTTATTATTAGAGAAAGGGAAAAAAATAACTAAATGTGCAGTGAGTAATCATGACAACTGTACTTACTTATGACAAGATTAATCTTGGGCCACATTCATTTTGATAGTTTATTGTTTATTTATTGATTAATTAGTCTTGCGACCTTATCAATAAAATAAAATACAGTACATAGTCTATTTTCAGAAGAAGATACAAAGGAGAAAGTGATAAAATACAAGTGTTAATTCAGAGACAGTAATTAGTTAAATGTATCTCCCTTGCAGGGGATTCCAATTTGTTCAATGTATTGGGTTCATAGGATGACTGCCTTAGTGATAAACTTAGTAGTTCTTCTATGTACAATATATACATTTGAGCCCAGGAGGAAATATGACAATCTGCATTTCAGATCCTAGGGGGCTGTTATTTCAAAAAAGGATGATAAATATTTAAGCCTGATGGGAGCATATTCATTTTAGGATAACAGTGTTTTCAGATTGTGGGTAGAATCAAAACCTATTTAAGCGAAGACTTGGAATATCAACCAGGTTAATTAGGTCTGGCGTGGAAGTCGTGATGTGAGTGTTATTTGCAATGGACTTACATTTGATGGGTTCCAGGAAACAGTCTCCTCTGCCATGGGGCACCTCTGATGGAACATTCTTCTCTCGCCCCGCTCCCTCCAGTCAGGTTGGCTCTATCCCTGTTAATGTTCTGGAAGTCCCTCACAGCCTGGTTACATTACAAGATTTGGGGGTCACAGGGAAATAGTGATATTCTAAGATGTCTCCCTAATTGTGGTTATTATTCTCACTCTCTCTGTGCTTTGTAGTTTCTATATTTTAATTTTTAATAATATTTAATTTTTAATGAAGAGTGTTTATATTTTTTGTAATTATTGTTTTATATTGTTGTTTGACTTGACTGTTGCATGCTGCCCAGAATCACTTCTTGTGAGATGGGTGGTGATATAAATGTGATGAATAAATAAATAAATATTTGGCAGATTTTTGTTAACATACAATATGTTGCTTTATGGATAGTAAACTGGCTCTGTGAGATATAGAATATTTTTATAGCTTATAAAAGTTTCTTGTATGCTTTATTAAATTATCAATGAGAATTGCACAATTGCTGGGTGGATCTTATTAAAATCAGGATCACTGTTAGAAGGTTAATCTACATATCTCAAGAATTCAGCCAAAACCATTAAGATATTTTAATAGTAATAAAAGGGAACGTCAGCTTAATATACAGTGCTAATGGGTTTTTCATATATGCTCTGTCTACTTTACTATTATAGTAAAAGAGAAAATACTGTTCAGTAAAAATAGGAAGATTTAATAGATGCTATGAAAGCAGTAAAAAAACATTCCAAGGAAAAATAGAATATGTACAACCACACTAATTTTGTTGCAATAAAAACTATATATATTCTAAAGGATTATAGGCATAATTATAATTAATTGGAGAGTCATTAGAGACTCACATTATTTTATGGACATTACCTGCAAGAGTTATCTGTATTAAAATATTATTTTATAATGACTCCCAATCATGTACTATAAAACCATGCAAAAGTTTTCAAAATCCAGTTCTGCTTCCTGCCAAGTTAGTTCCTATCATCTTTTAAAGAAGGCACCATTATACCAGTTCTTGTCACATTATTATTCTTATGGCCTTGGGTTTAGAATTTGCAGTCTGGCAGAACTTAAAATATTAATGTGTGACAAAGGTAATCCACAAATCACTCATATGCACCCTAATAAATGCTTGCATTGTAAATTGCATGGTAGCTTGTAATGTTTGCAGTCTTAGGGGCAGGGAGGATGTTTTGTATTTTAGGGGCATCTAAATCAATCTACATTGTTTTCTGTTATACATTTCTGTAATGGGGTTATTTTTATCATAGATTTCGAAGCATGGCGTTTTTAGCCTGCAGGAAGGTCACAGAGTTTTCAAGTATATCAAGTACAAGTGATAAACTTAAGTGGCAACTTCTAAAATAAAAATCTGATTCTAAATTTGGCAGATGAGAAAAAATGAGGGCAAAATATGAAGCTAACATATCTCACCCCCCCCTTCTTTATTGCAACTGTGGCTATAAATTTGTGCTTGATGGTTAAGGTATTGGCACAGGAACCAGGAGACTGTGAATTCTAGTCTTGCCTTGGGCATGAAAAACCAGCTGAGTGGTTTTATTGGGCCAGACATTGTTTCTCAGCTCAACCCATCTCACAGGGTTATTGCTGTGGAGAAAATGGGAGGAGGAAGGAGTATTAGGCATGTTTGTTGCCTTGGGTTATTTATAAATAATAATAAAATTAGGATAAAAGACAAATAAATAAAAATTATAAATCAATTAACTGGCATTGTTGTTACATTATAAATTTGGGAGAACTTTTGCTTCACTCCAAGGAAACAACCAAAAAAATCCTCCTCTCCATTTTTCCGTTGACTGAGAATTATCCACTGCTTCCACCATTCTTCAAGAAGTACTTTACAGTACTCCACATGTGGTTGGAAAAAATGACAAAAAAACATATAGACTTGAAACCAGAGATATTTTTATTGGGAATTTTACCTGAAATATATAGTAAAGACTTGAAATATCTGATTGTAAATGTATTAACAGCAGCTAGGATTGTATTTGCCAAAAACTGGAAAAATGAGAAAACACCATCACAGGAGGAAATCATTAAGAAAATATTGGAATGTGCTGAAATGAGTAGATTGACATTTGAAATTAGAGAACAAGAGGATAAACAATTTTATAAAATTTGGGGTCTATTCTATCAATGGTTAGACAATAAAATACAGTAATGAAATATGTAGACTTTTAGAAAATAATAAATATATAAAGATGTACTTCTTTCTTATTATATCTACAAAATGATTTTAGGATAGATTTGGGATGATAATATGAACTGTTATAAAACAAACTAAGTAAATTATGATTATCTTGTAAAACATGAATGAATAAAAGTATAGTCAAATGATTGATTAATAATGATACTAAGGTATTTAATTTTTGATTGAAAATATGAGATTATATGCAATGTAATTGTAATTGAAGACTATGAAATGGAAGCACAAAACAATTTGTAAACCAATCGGCACACTGTATGTACATATATGGAAGATGGTTTGATGTTTTTATGTTTTGTTTGTTTGTTTTTAAAAACCAATAAAAACTTTTTTTTAAAAAAAGCACTCTAAGAGAAAGAAAGAAATTGCTGCCTTGGTTAAAGCAATGGCATTTCAATAAAACAGTTGTGAAAAATTGATATCTAGGGTTTCTGTCTAATCTGCATTTTTCAGGTCTCCAATGTTCCTAACAATACTTTAGCATCTATTCAGACTCTTCACAGTAGCTGCCAGCCTTATTGTCCTGAAAATTGTTTTTTCTGAGCTCTTCCAGATAACATTTAGTGATTTAGACCAGGTCACTAACTTTTCAATTTCCCAGTTAAGACAATGACATGTGTTCACTTCAATTTCTTCTTTTGCTTTCCTAGTCTAATAGCCCATATAAGAGCTATCCTTATAAGGTAGACCCAGTTGATAGCAATAGCTGTCTTATTTTCCACTGCAGGTATGAATGTACTCCAGAGGTGAAAGATTGGCAATGCTGCCCCTGACTTGCCACTGCCTTTCTCTTGATAGTTCAAATTACCCTTTTTAATTAACCTGTCTGAAATAGTGCAGATATCCTACCAGTATGTGTGTACAGCTGGGACACAAAACTCTGTTAGATTCCTCTGCTTCTATCTACAAAGCTTTTATATTAGCCTGGCTTTATGATTACAGCCTAGATGTTAACCCTACTCTTGGGCATGCAATCAACTTGACTGATGAGAATAAAACTTCTTTCTGCATATAAAAGCCTTGACTAAAGGCACTGTGATTTCAATAGGAGCCTCCTGCCTAAGCTAATACTTTGCAAAGCAATCTGTTATATCAAGTTTGGTGGGTTTATGCCAAGATTGAAAGAAATCCATTGCCACTATTAAAATGAGGCTCTGTCAGAAGCTCAGAAATCACTGAGAGATGCTCTTGATTCATGTTTCTGTATGGCCAATACAAATGAACATTTTGAGCAAAATTCATTCTATAAGCTGACAAATGAAACTAATGCATCTTATTGCCTGTCTCAGTTGATACCCAAGTTTTTATTATTATTATTTTCTCTTATTACCCACAGACCTAGGGAATTTGTCACATTTCATTTCTTATAATAGTTGGCACCACACATTTCTCTCCCTTAAATAATTTGCATTGAGCTTCTTTTTCATTCCTCATCAATAAACCTTTTTTTTAAAAGTATCATTTATTACTAAATTTATATTCCATCTTTCTGCTTATATTAGTATTCAAGATTGCTTAAAAATAACTCCTGGGAATTTACTCTCCTTTATTTACCGTTCTAACCTTATTTGAGTCATAGTTATGCTAAATGTCTTTCAAGGTAAAGTATTCAGTCAATATGGTTAAATTCCAATCATATCTTGATTCTTTTCAGAGTTCTAGAACCTCCAATTCTGAGACAAGGAGGAATACATCAGAGAAAACAGAAATGTGATTTAGCAGTAGCAGCCTCACAGAGTGAGCCAGCTGCCTCAAGTGGCATATGTTGGTGAGGTGGGGAGGGATTGGAAGAAACAGTTATAGAAAAACCTTATGGTCCAGATTGAATGTCCTAAGCTTTCAGGTACAAGGAGAGAATGATGCTTTCTAGAGTAAGACTGGCATATTACCCTTAATGTCTGGAATAAAAACAAAATTACATTAGCCTTGAGATTTAGACATCTGGATAAACAAAGTCTGGTGGATAGCTCATGAGTGGAGCTTGTTAAGAATTGAAAATAAACTAATAGCAGTATCAAGTACTGATAGCTGTTTGAAATCAATTCAGTTCAGTTCAGCTAAATTCAACTCAGTCAACTCAATGCAATTAAATTCAATTCAATTTAATAACTGGATAAGATAAATTTGATTAAAAATAAACCACTCTTTAAAAACATCTACGAAAGTTGCAAAATTCCTATTAGTAGCTATACTTGTAAGATTCCCTCTCCATGCTAATAACCGATAGTTGCGAAATGCTTTAGGACTTTGTGGCATTTTTTTTTTAAAAAAATGTCATTTTAGTTATTGCATTGTACACTGGTCTTTTATTGTGTTTTATCTTAGTTCATAAATAAAATTTTGATTGAGAATCAATTCTAGAAGAAAATAGTCTGTCTTCCCTTAACCCCATCCAATCTCTGATATTTTCTGTAGAAGACTTGAAAAGGTTGTTATGATCCTGACAGCTTAAACTGAAGCCAGAGATCTGGCAAATTAAGCTGTATGCAGTATACTAATAAATGCTTGAATCATATCAGTGTTGTATTTCTGTTCAAGTATTTGAACATACCTTTGAGAGGAAAGTTTTATGGCCAGAGATTCAAACAAAAGAAAACAAAATTAAAAAATGACAAACATAGTGCAAAAAAATAGGGAAATAAATTAAGCTGAGATGAAAGAATATTCGAAATTACTATCTCACAATGGTAAAATAACGGAGCCATTTTCTTGCAAGCTAGAATGCAACAGAGAACTACATGTCATTCTTGGGTCTTCTTTGCATTTTCTATTTCCTTTCTTTGGTTTTTACATCCATAAAAATTGTGCCAAGTAATAAGACGTCATTCACGGAACCACTCTGCAGATTTTGAAAAAGATAAAAGAGGCAAAAACTGGAAAAGTTGAATTTAAGTATGACAAATTTGGCAGCATGATATATGTGCAAATTGCACCTCCTGTAAACCAAGCCAAGCCAAGCCAAATCAAACCAAACCAATCCAAACCAAACCAAACCAAGCCAAACTAAACCAAACCAAACCAAACCAAACCAAGCCAAACTAAACCAAACCAAACCAAACTAAAACAAAACAAAACAAAACAAAACAAAACAAAACAAAACAGCAGTACATTTAATCAATTAGAAGAGAACTGGAAGGTACCTTGGAGATTCTAGTCAAACTCCTACTCAAGCAGGAGACCCTATACTATTTCAGACAAGTGAATGTCCAATCTCTTCTTAAAAACCTCCAGTGATAAAGCACCTACAACTTCTGATGGTAAGCTGTCCTCACTGTTAGGAAGATTCTCCTTAATTTCAGGTTGTTTCTCATGTTGATTAATTTCCATCCATTCCATCCATTTAATTCTCACATAATTCTGACACAGACTTCAAGAAAATATATAGAACATAATAATATGTCATGCTAGGGAGGAAGATGCCAGGAACCCAGATAAGCCTCAATGATACCAGGTAATTCACGATTTGATCCCAACAACTTTGCTGTGTGCAGCCTCCCTTTTTAAACATTGTGATCCCAGCTGGAGCTAATGAAGGGAACCAGGGCCCTTTCCACCCCTGTAAGCCACATTGCGTCCTTCTCCATTCCTCCCTGCATGCCCTAGAATGAAGACAGGGTGGGCCTGGGTCTTCCTCCAAATTCTCTTTATCTTGCTCTACCTCTCTCCTGCTCTGCCCAGCAGGCCTTTGACCTTCCCCAGTTTCTTCCACAGCCAATGGAACCACACTCCCACTCCCTGTCAGCCTGTCAGCCTCCCCCTCCAAATCAGATTCTGACAGGGGCATGACATAATATGTCTCAAATTGCAGAACCGTCTTTCAGTAGAAAGTTTCATTCTTTCTCCCAAGTAGCAAAACACATAAATTTCTATTTGATCTAATATATCCTTTCTAGCTTGTCGGAACAAAGGATATACAATAATCTACAGTGGTCTCTGCAGTCAGGTAAACCAACACATTTTATTTAGGTGACAAATTTGGCTAGCATGCCAAAGTGAAGTTTGCTAAATATTGAGCTCATATAATGGTAATGCTGAGTGTAGATTTTTTTTTTTTTAGATCGCAGCTGTGGATTATGTTAATTTTATTTTATTGTTTTTGTATATTTTTTTATCAAATGTGGTTTGATTTTTTGTAGTTTTATATTTTTAACATTGTTATAAGCTGTCCAAAACCTTGCTGGTGAGATGGACAACAATATAATTTGAACAGTCACATATATTTGATCATACAAATGCCACATATTTGTAATAATGTAACAGTTAAGATTTGGGGGTATTTAAAAAAAATGTCCTTTATAGTGATTAAATTAGGCACTGGTCTTTTATTGTGTTTGATCTTAGTTCATGAATAACATTTTGATTGAAAATCAATTATATATAACACAAAATAGTCTGTCTTCTTTTAACCCTATCCAATCTCTGATATTTTCTGTGGAAAACTTGAAAAGGTTGTTATGATCCTGGCAACTTAAGCTGAAGCCAGAGATCTGGCAAGTGTAAACTGTATGCAGTGTACTAATAAATGCTTGAATCATATTAGTGTTGTATTTCTGTTCAAGTATTTAAACATATTTCTGTTCAAGTATTTTGAGAGGAAAGTTTTATTTGTCGAGACTCAGTCTCCCATTCATACACAACTCTTAATTTTTGCTTTGAAAATTCAATTTCCCAAAGAATGGCCTTCTAAACCTAAATTCAAAGGTACCTAGATGTGATTCTTAAGTGATATTAATTCAAAATATTAATTATCTTTAACACTCCCTTCTATTCAGAACAAAGGTAGATTTTGTATAATAGAGTGGAGAAACAGATCCCATATACTATTTTTTCCAAATTGGAGTCTTTGATGCATAGATACATGAGGATTTGTAGATTATGTGGAGGGGTTGAGTGGATGGCCATGAAAAAAATTATGAACAATAATGAGGAAAGAACAATAGGATCCTAAGAAGCAAGCTTCACTGTGAGATAACATATAGTACCTAGGGAATGGAACAGTGTGCTATGAGAATGTTGAAAAAGTTGTGGAAAATCGTAAGATGCAATTGTTGTTCCCTTTCACTTCCTATCTGTCTGTAACCAGTCTGTAGCCTCTCACTTGATATTGTTGTTTAGAAGCCTTTTTATGGTTCAAGAGTGGGTGAATAGGGTGGACCAGAAAGGGCTCAAGGGTGACTCATGCAAGGCCTTTGATATATCTTTGGCAATTTCCTGAGTCCCTTTATGGGTTTTTTTAAGATCTTAATGCAATTTAACATATTGTGTAAATGAAGCTAATTATTTTTAGATAATTATTGTTCATAATTTTGATCAAAATTATGGTCTTGATTTTTGCTCTTCTACTTAATCACCAAGGATGGGACTGTCAGGAAAGAGTTAACATTTTTAGTGCTGTCCTATTCACTTTCTTAAAGAGGACAGCCATGAGGAAGTAGTAGGATTGACTTCTGCAACAGTGAGAGAGATTAGCAGAGATTTCTCTCCTTTAGATGGAAAAGATGCTTGTAGTGTCAGAGAATTTATGCATTTCCTCATCTGGAATAAAGATTTAAACTAAAATATGTTACTGCATCCCTGTGGTTTTGATACACATGACTAAATCAAAGTTTTCCTTCCTTTGATTGAAACTTGTCTTCCTTCTTAATTTGATTGAAATTTGCTTTCAAGGTTAGCAATATTATTTCTCTCTAGCACATACCTGTGAATGAGTGAAAGCAAACATACTGCCTTTCCATGCTGTTTTTTTTTTCATTATTTAAACCAATATTTCTCAAACTTGTTGGTTTTCGCTCCCCTTAGATTCTTAAAACTGATAGAGGACCTCAAAGACCTTTTATTTATGTGGATTTATGTGATCAGTATTTACTATATTAGAAATTACAATTGAGAATTTATTTAACTTTGTGAATCCTATGAAAGGATCTCAGGGATTCCTAAGTATTTTCAGACCAGTCTTTGAGAATCATCCTTTTTTTTTCTGGATATGGATATATGCACAGAAAAATGAACAAACTAAATTATAGGTAGTCCTCACTTAGCGACTACAATTGGGACCAGCATCCAGTTCATAAGTGAAGCAGTCACTAAGCAAAACTGCAACTGTGCTTATGCTCTTACTTCAGTTTTGCTTTGCTCTGCAAACCTGCAAAGTGCAAGGACAGTTTCAAAGTTATGTTTTTTGTCACCATTGTCAGCATGAAGGGTCGCTGTATGAGTCACGAAATAAGGACTACCTGTAAAAGATATTATGTTTGATTATGGTATAAAAATGAAATAGTAATTATACTAATGTAAAAATAGAGTTTATGCTGGTGTGAATAGCAGTACAATACATGGCCTTAAAATGAATACTGTCATGTCACAGGAAATTACAGCAAAAGTAACAATAATATAGAAGCTGCCTTCCCACAGAGAGCTCAAGCACTTAGCAATAGCATTTAGACTTATATACCACTTCACAGTGCTTTACAACCCTCTTTGAGCAGTTTACAGAGTCAGCATATTGCCCCCAACAATCTGGGTCCTGATTTTACCCACTTCAGAAGGATGGAAGGCTGAGTCAACCTTGAGCCAGTGAGGATGGAACTGCTGGCAGTTGGCTGGCAGTCAGCAGAATTAGCCTACAATCCTGGACCACTGTGCTGCTGTGATGCTCTTATCAAACATGTATATCTGACCATCCTTGTAACAACAACACTGTGATTGAGAAGAACAGATATACTGGCCCAGAGCCACTCAACAAATTATACCATCAGTGGTGGGATTCAGTTTTTTTTTTTTACTACTGCTTCTGTGGGCATGGCAGGGGAAGGATACTGCAAAATCTCCAGATAGAAGTGGTATTTGCCGGTTCTCTGAACTACTCAAAATTTCTGCTACCGGTTCTCCAGAACTGGTCAGAACCTGCTGAATACCACTCTGTATAGCATCCTCCGTAACACACTGACTGTTTGCTTTTTACCACCAAGGAGGAAACTCTGAATTTAAAAATAACACAATATGGGGGGAGGGGACACAGAATGCACATATTCGTTCATCCCTTTAGCATTCTTATCCATTTTCCATTATATCACATTCCTGCTTCTTTCCTAGGCATTTCTCCAACCTAATGGCAAGCACTGATTTTAAAAAAAAACTTCCCTGAAAGTTTAAAATCATATTGGGATTGCATAGTGCACTATGCCATATGTTCTAATATCAATCTTGTTCAGCTTTAAATGACCTTCAGTGTTGACACAGTTGAGGTGAGATTATAGTGGGATGGAGTCATGGGGAGGGCATCCATTATTATTATTATAAAATATGCTATATAAAAAAAACTATATAAATCTCTTGAATCATTTTATTTTGCAAGATCAGAGCCTCTTCTGAGCACTGCCCTTAAAAATTGAAGGGAATATTTTTTTCACTATTTGGGAGGCAAGAAATATAATGATAAATTAATTGAGGAGGGAAGGAAAGTAGAGAACTTTCCTTCCATAATAGAAGGTTAAAATAGGGAACACCATTTGTTCAACAGATCATGTATGGATGGCCATACAGATGTTCATTTGGTTTTTGGGAGCCCTGAGCTCAAAGATTTGACTTAAGAACAAAGTTTGACATAAGCAGAGAATGTGTGTGAAACCCATAATTATAAAATTAATGCTAGGTCTCTAGAAGTGCAAGGCCACTAACACCAATCTTTTGTGGATATGTAACAAATTCCAGACGAAGACCAAAGCTGTTTTTCTTTTGAGTCAAACAAGGATGAATATAAAACAAAGGCTGCTTCATCTTTCTCAGGACTGTTAATTCCTTTCATCTAGTATTGGGTGTTTGTCAAAATCTTGTTTACTTGTAGAAAGTTAGCACCCACCCCTCCTGGAAGAATGAAGTATTTTAAGAAATATTAAAAAAGGCAAAATATTATATTTACCTAAAGGAGAAATATATTTCTAAAGACAGAAACTCAGGGCCTCAGCTCCCTGCTCCTAAGCAGATACTAAGCTGAGGCCAGCCTTTAGAAATGCAGATTTGGTAATCCATTACTCCCAGCAGCAAAGTCTGAACAAAGGTAGGTTTAGCCCTCATTGCATCAGCATACTTCAACCAAACTTGACTTTAAGAAAACATGATCCCTGCCGAGCCCCCTGAGAGTCTGACAACAACCAATAAAGAGGATATAAATACCTCTCTCTCTCAACTCCATGTAGTCATCTGCCCAGGACCAAGTGCTTGATGATTCTCCTCCATTATATCATCTTTCCAATTAGCTTCCATGTTTCCAGTGTCTTTCTCCCCACTTGGAACTGAACCAGATGGATATTTCTTCCAACAATGTCAAAGCTAATCCAACATTTTTTTGGAGTTATCATTATATAGAAAAATTAGCAAAGGCACTGGCTTAACCTTTAACTCTGGGGCTTATACTAACAACTCGGCATAAACCTTCATAAGCAATTAGTCTAATCCATACCATTAAAACAAAACAGAGAGCCAGTTTTGTAGTTAAGGTACTGGTACAGAAACCAGGAGTTCTAGTCCCATTTTAGACATGAAGACCAGCTGGTGATTTTGGCCTAGTCACTCTCTTTCAGACCAACCTACCTCACAGGGTTATTGTGGGGAAAATAGGAGGAGGAAGGAATATTATGCATGTTTGTCACCTAGAGTTACTTATAAAGTAATAAAAATCAGATAAAAATCTAATAAATAATAAATAAAATTAAATGACTGTTAGTTTTTCAAATTCCATAAGATTATTGGCCTTTTTGGCTAGGGTGTTTTATCATACACCTCCTTTGTTACTTTCACCTTCTTCTCAACAACCCACTCTACCTTTAGATGGTGGCATAAAGGTAGGATTAGTTAGTTAGGGTTCAGAGTTTCATTACTAGCACCATATAGTGCTGGTATCTGTAAAACTGTGACTGCTTGCATGTATAAATGTATCTGTGTGAACACTTCAGAATAAAGCAAATGAAGCCTAGCTATACTCAGTCCAGAAAATATTGGTAATATGCAATTAAAAATGGAGCATACCTTCCACAATGTAAAACATTATTTCTACCTTTTGTTAAAAACATAATCAGATAGAAAATAAGCTAAATGATCAGCTTCAACCTATGTGCATGGACAAACCCTCAAAATTAATTTTCAGACTACGTAGTTTTCAAATGCTTGTTTTAATATAATCTAGTAATTAAACACATTAATTTTCTCAAAGTTATCCCTCCTGCTTAGTAATGGAAGTCATTCAACATGATTTGACTTCTCACTTTCTTTTTCTCTCTTACATACACATAGGCTCACTTTTTTCTTTTTTCCTTTTTTAAAGTGCCCATCTATTTGAGCACTTCTGCTTTCACGAAATATACTTCCAAAAAGTGGGCGAGCCAAATGTATAAAAAAAAAAGGATTTAAAATGAAATAGAAAATAGTAAGCAATAGGCTGATTTATGGAAATATATTGACTTAAAATGATGGAGGAGAAAGGAGCTTTTGGAAAAGTTTCTTGGCTTATCAACTTGAATTCAAAAGTTTTCTTTTAAAAAATTGGCTAGTTATTTACATTTAGCTACTCAACCCAGTCCTGAGTCTTGACTACATTTCTGCTCATAGAAGCTTTTTTAGACCCTTCAGTGGAGGCCAATGAAAAGAATTAAGAAGTCCTTCCTATTCTGGAATATTTGAACATGGATTAGAGGCCCTGAAGATAACAGAAGCAGATAGTATAATTGGGCTGTTTCTGATGCTATTTGTATACACTTCCCTGAGTTGCATGTAAAGAGGGTAACTCAGAAGAAATAAATGTATAAATCATCAATTCATGAACATCCAATAAATATAAATATCAAGGACAAGAACGTGTATTTTTCTTGTCATCCCCTAAATTGTTTTTGTAATGTGAACAGCTGTTGCTATATTCCTCACAGACCATTAAACAATGACAGTGTTGAATCATTACACACAAAAACACTCGACTTAGATGCCCTTTAGATGTGATTGCACTGCCATGGGAGCCAATTAGCTGTGGGTTCATCCCACACTGCTGCCATGATATGCTGAAAGGTCCTTCCTGACTAAACATCACGACTGAATCTAGCCAAGTGCTAATTATGTAAGGTATATCTCCTCCTCCTCCTTGACTAGCTTACTTACATTCATAACAAATCAGATCTGAAACTATATCATGGCAATCTGTTTAAAGAACCAAAAATAAGATTTAAAATAAAGGCTTCTTTGAGTTAAACTCAAACCCTATCATAGTGTCATTAAAGTGTTGGGCCAAGTGATGAGTTCTACTTTACCTTCAGCCCTCATATTCACCAGTACCTCCCATTTAAGTACAAACCCATCTGCTCTGTTTCAACTCCTCTGGCATCTTTGCTTAGACAAGGGCAGCCTTGTACTGCCACCTGCGGGTCAGAAAGAGAAGAGGCTTAATAATTTAAGTGGCATGTATGTATTTCACAAAATTCACCAAAAAGGACCTGTCATTAAAAAGTTTAGTTGTGCAACCTCTAAACTCTCTAAGTTTAGTTGTGCAACCACTACTAGTGCTCCAGCACTTGATCACAAGCCTGAAGGAGGAATCTTCTGGAAATATTACTCTTTAAATATTACATTCATGTATAGGTTGCAGATATGGGAGAACAAAGGTGGGTAGATTTTACCCTACTAATTTAAATATATATAAAAAAGGAAAACAAGGACCTTTTGCTACACTGGATTTCTTCCAAGACTTTCCAATTCTTCCTTCTATACAACAGAATCTGGCTACTTTGAATTGAATTCCCCACACATATCTTTGCAATTGCTCCTTGTATGTTTGATTTAAATCAACACTGAAATTTTTCAAGTACATTATATAGTGTAATAAGTTTCATCTAGAGAGAAGTATCCAAAACCTTTTGGTGCCTGAGAAGTAAATTCAATGTAATGTGATGATAATGAAAGAACCTATAGTATCATAATTTATGACCGACCTTTGTTTATAATTCATGTTAAAAACCTTGCTTAGCCTTGAAGCTCAGTAGATATACATATTGCTTTGAACTCAAGCAATTGGGAAGAATTAAAACATGCTATATTGAATTTTTCTGAGGTAGTGCTATTCTATCTATCACCAAAGATGACAAAATGCTGGAAATAGTTGGCCCCACAAACAAAAGCCATGAAGTCTTGTCAGAGTTCTGCTAAAGCCTGTTCCTCCCCATCCATTTTACAGACTAAAAAGGTATAAGAAAAATAAAAACTTACTGAAAAAAAATATTTAAAAGTTGAAAGGATCATGTACCCTCAGTTCTAATTTACACGAAAGCTGGGACATGCTCACTGAAGTAAAGACAAGGATAGAGAAAGTTTGAAAAGCATTCTTCAAAATGAAAAAGGTCTTCTGCAGTCACAACATAAGTCTAAGATTAAAAATCAGGCTTGTCAGATGTTACATCTTTTCTATCCTGCTCTACAGAGTAGAGAATTGGTCTCTGACTAGAAGCATTTGAAATGTGGATTTACAGATGGCTGTTACATATAAGTTGGGTTGACAAAATAAGGAGGTGGTAAGCCGCCTGGGAAAGCCAAGGGAAATCATCAAAACCATTAAAAAACAAAAGATAGAATATTTTGGACATGTGATATGACATCTGGAAAAATACAGCATACTTTACTTAATCCTCCAGGGAAAGATTGAAGGCAAATGAGGTCCAGGCAGAAGAAGAACATCATGGCTTCAAAATCTAAGGGACTGGTTTGGGCAAAAATCAGCAGCACTTTTTCATGCGGCTGTTGATAAAAATAGGATTGCCAACATCTGATGATGGATATGGCAGAATAAGAATGAGAATGAGGAGGAGGAGGAGAAGGAGGAAGAGGAGGAGGAGGAGGAGGAGGAGGGAGGAGGAGGTGAAGAAGAAGAAGAAGAAGAAGAAGAAGAAGAAGAAGAAGAAGAAGAAGAAGAAGAAGAAGAAGAAGAAGAAGAAGAAGAAGAAGAAGAAGAAGAAGAAGAAGAAGAATCTTAGCACTCCAGATTATAGCATGTATCATATTACATTTAAAAAAAACTTTTTTTTTGGTCTTCCAGTTTGGGTTTCTTCGGCAACAAACTGAAACCGTGATCATCCACAGTTTTGATCCATGCTCGCTGCTGGAGCACCCCGACCCGCCTGGAATTGGGGCTGAAGCCACCCCGTAGAGGTGGTGAAGAAGGGGGAACCATCAGTGGGGTTGAGGAGAGCCGCATCCCTCCTCCTTGGCTGGCCATTACTCACTTTCCCAAAGGCGGTTGCAGCGGTGGTCAGAAATGGCCACCTCAAAGAAGAACCCGACCGGACAAGATTGTGCAGGAGGAAGTTTAAAGGAGAAAGTTTGACTGACCAGGTTGAATGGAGAATATCTATTTAAGGTACCTGGAACTTGAATTTTAAAGACTAATACTATTCCTAAAAAAGATTTTAAGCTGCGAAAGAGAAAGGGAAAGGAAACAGAATTGGCTTTTTTTCCTCTAACATCGACAGTTTTAACTGACTTGGAACATTAAGAAGAAGAGATACGAATAAGAAATTGATACTAATCCACTTTGACATTAATAGGCTATATTTAGCTGAAAATAAAGTGTCAAAGAGATAAAGAATTTTGGATAATTTAAAAACTTTCTTTAAAAAAAAAAGAAAAGACACAGAGACAATGGTTACAATTTAACTTAAGGAGAGGATTCTGCAAGGGTGCATGGGATAGCATTGTTATATTAGAAATAGAAAAGAGTTAGAAAATATGTTAGATGATTAAAGTGATAGAAAAAAATTCTATTGATGTGTAGTGGAATATTTGTTTGTAAAGAGAATAAGGCTCTCAATGATTTAAAAAGAATGTTTAAAAAACCCTGAAAAGAAACATGGAAGATTTTTATCAGTTGACAAGATGAACTTGAATAAGAATAATAACTTTATTGACTATTGTTAATAACTATTGTTTGGTTTTTTATTTAAAGATAGTAATAAGTAAAATATGAAATATAGATGATTAAAGTGAAAGACAACTGATATTACTAGGTAATGTTTGCTAAAAGAAATAGAAATGTAAAAGATTGTTATTAATATCAATGGCAGAGCTGTATTTGAATAGAATAATTATTCCATTTACTATTGTTATACATATATACACAGATATATATACGTATGGTATTCAGCTTTGTTTGGATATTTTCCCACGTCATTATAGTTGTGCTTTTAAAGTTGTAGCAACGTTTCAGCAGAATCTCATCTGCCATCATCAGGCTTCTGTATTGTGTTCGACTGTGGGTCAGACTTTCACAGTCGTTTCAGTTTTAAATTTGGGGATAGCCTACTGCTGTGCTAGAATGGTTTTTTCTTCATCCTGTTTGGTTTGGAGTCTTGGTCTGTGTTTATTGGTCTTAGAGTTTGCTGTGTTCTGCTTGATTGGTGTTTCTAATATCTTCTGTCTGTTTTGTGGCTTTTTTGTCTTGATTGGCTGGCAACATTGTGTTCCTGTATTGGAGGCTTTTAGTGCGGCTTGGCTCCGAGTAAATGGACGGCTATCATTTATTAGGAAGCTAGGTTTCATCTGGGTGCCTGGTTGGGGTGTTTGTTTGAGCTGGAGGTATCGGGGGGATCTGTTTGTGCCCAGGTGTTTGCCTGGCTAGTGGTGTGGAGATTTTTTTGTTTGTGAGTGCAGGCTTCCAAATAATTGACAGTCTGGTGGAATCATTTCTTCTATTCATGCTTTCAGGTCTTTTTTCAATCTCTATGGCTTCCCTTTCTATAGTGGTTAGGGTTTTGGTGCCATTGAAGTCGATGCTATGACCTGTGGCTTTCATGTGTTGGACTAGTGAGGAAGTGTGTTCCAGCTTTTTTACTGCATTTTTGTGTTCATCCAGGTGGGTACTTATTCTTCTATTGGTCTGTCCAATGTATGTGGCAGGGCATGATGCACAGGGGACTTCGTATATGCTTTGGTTTTCCAGGAAATTATTCCATTTACTATTGTTTAACACACACACACACACACACACACACACACACACACACACACACACACACACACACACACACATATATATATATATATATATATATATATATATATATATATATATATATATATATATATATACACACACACACACACACACACACACACATATATACTTTTTTCTTTTAAGAATTTAGTGTGTATTTTTAAGGGAATGTACCAAACAGAATTTGATTGAAAATAGGTATGTGTTATAAAATAGAGGTTAAAAAATGAATGTTATAACTGTAAAGGTGTAACTTAAATGTTTAAACAAGATTTGAAAAAAGATACAAAGGTATTACACTCCAGTCTAGTAATTACAGGGGAAAATTTGTTTTATGAGAAAAGCTAATATGAAATTGTAAACAGGACAGACAAAAGTATAAAAACATTGATTAGAAAGATTTTAAAAATTAGAAAAAGATACATAATTGAATTAAGAAAGGAATGAGATCATTTAAAATAAGGCTATAGGAAGTAAAGAAAGGGAAAAACTATTGAAAAAAAATGTGAAAATAGTTATAAGATATGGATTAAAATGTATAAAATAAATATGTATTGAGTTTATGTCTGTATGGAGAAGGGATAATCCGGAGCCACGCTGTTCTCAAAAAAAGATATTTTATTTGTATTTGTATGTTTTGTGAAAACTTAAATAAAACTTTTATTAAAAACCTTTTTGAGTCTTACATATTTGTTCATGTACATCTATCAATCTTGATGATGTTCTGTCACCCCAATGACAAGAACAAAGTAACAGAGAGAAATGAATTTGGAAAGTTCCTCTCGGATGTTAGCCGGATGCTACTTTCTGCACAAATCACTTGAACTGAATTTGGAAGCTTGCTCTGCTAGAAATTTCTCCATCCCTGTCCATCATTTAAGAATCTGTCAGTTTGCCATTTGCATGCAGAGCATATGGTTTTAGAGTTTTACACAATTGTTGCTGAACTGATGGTTCAAAAGCCCAGTCCCAAAGAACAATTTCCTTTCAATCTTGTCATAAATTGAGACACTTATTATTTGATTGGCTGGCTGTCAACGGAAACATAACAATTGGTAGCAATTCCATATGGCAACACATATTCTGACTGTTTGCTGATGACACCTGGAGCTCAACTAAATATAATTAATGAATAGCTCAATTATAGCTGCAGATCATGAAATGGTCACTCAACAAGGATGTCATTAAGTGAGAACTCCCTGTACAATTCCTTTCATATATTCAGCCTGATGCTCATTTAAATGTCTGCAAATTTCTCTGTGTTAATTGGAAAACAAGGCAGTGGATGAGACTTGTGCATACCACATACAGCACATACCATGTCGAAAAGTATTTCTAGAAATACTTTTGAAATAATGCTATTTTTCTAAAACCAAGTGAAATCCAGACCCAGCTTCTCTCCTCCTCCCCCTCTCTTTATACACATAAACATACCTGGGGTTCTTACAGATTCCACTTTATCAAAAAAAGTAAAAATTGGGTTTATCTCTGTCTTCTCCTATTCTTGGTTTTAGGATTTGTGTCGAGCTCTATCTCAGATTTCATATGATAAGGGTGATGTTGATTTCAAGAGTTTGTTACAGGTAGTTCTTGAGTTATGATCACAACTGAGCCCAAAATGTATGTTTCTAAGTTAAACATTTATGCGGCTTTGCACCATTTTACAACTTTTCTTGCTACAGTTGTTAACTGAATCATTGCATTTGTTAAATCAATAACGTGGTTGCTAAGTGAATCTGGATTCTCCATTGACTTTGGTAGTCAGAAAATTGCAAAAGGGAATCATGACCAGTTACCAAGCATCTGAATTTTGATCATGTGGTCATGGGGAGGCTGTAACGGTTGTAAGTGTGAAAAAGGGTCAAAAATCACTTTTTCCGGTGCCATTGTAACTTTGAACGTCACTTAATGAACTATTGTAAGTTGAGGACTTACATTATTATTAATAGTATATTAGTATATTATTTACAGCAGCAACCCCCAACCTTTCCAGCTTTGGAGGCCAGCAGTGGCAAGGAGGAAGAGAGAAGATGGTTCCACACAAGTTTGCATGGCCCAGTTCTGAATGGGCCATGGCCTGGTACCAGGCTGTAGCCTGGGAGTTTGGGACCCCCAATTTACAGGACATACAATTGTTCAGCACAGGAACTGAAAGATGCCAGGTATTATATGTTCAATGACATTCAGGGATTATTTTCTCTGCAGAATTGTTCTTATGAACAGGAGTCTTTAAGGTAACACAGTTCTAGCTTCTAATTTGCTAAGCACTGTTGGTAGGCAAACTTTTTTTTTTTTTTTTTAAGAAAAAGCCTTGTGCCATAAATGGAATTATGGTAGTAATATGACAATCCATTTCCCTACAGCAGCTCTTTATATTTTAGTCAGAGTATTCCTAGGCCATTTAATGACAATGACCTCTGAATTCAAAGTACTTTAGAGATGTAAACATTAATGCTGTAGCTATTCCCCTGTTGGTCTTATGTTTTATAGCAATCCCTTAAAAAGTTTGTCCTTGAAGCTTGATATTATCTAAGGTTAACATATTATGCTATATAATCTTCTGTTAAATGCCTTGTCTTTTCGACTTCAGGAGACACATTAATTAAAGAAAGGATCTCTTCCAGAATCTCCACTTTTCAATATTATCTAAATGTCCTGCCTTGTCAAAACCAGACATAGAAAGGTTTTTGGCTGAAACAGGTTGTAAATCCACCTCTTGCAATGCAAATGCTTTAAAGGAGGTATTTGCAAAGTGAAACATTTGACATTTATTCAGTAATAAATGCATAATCTCTCTGTTATATGTCACATCCTTGAGATAGAAGTAATTTTAACATACAAGATCAGGGAAAAAATCTGTCAGTGTTTCAAAGAGAAAGATGAAGTAATAGTAATAGTAGTAGTAGGTAGTCATACCAATAACAATTTTACATTCTGTCTAGTCTGGGGAAACATAATCTTGTGTGTCATTAAAACAAATCACTTTTCTTCAGAGAGATCAATATTAAATCATGCCTCCCTCTATATTGTCATATGTTCATTGACCAAAAAAAAAAAAAGTGTGTTTCTGGGATTATACCATCTTCTATATATGACCAGTTCTACAAACTGAGCAACTCAATCTCAGCAGAGAAGAGGCTGAACAAATTGTCAGCATGATTTACATACAACTTTTCAACAGCATCTGGAATCCTGTGTAGAAGAATGATGATCCACAGCTGTTCTAGGAGACATTGCCATCTGCCTTCACAACAAATGCATCCCTCCACAAAACAGTATATTTGCATGGCTATTATAGAGGCATTATTTTTCTTTTTGCAAACATTTCAAACTCTCTTCTAGTTAAAATATTGCTATAGGTCATACATATTTTTAACAACGTAATGACGGCAAAGGCAGAATGGGCAAGATGTTAAAAGCGAATCTGAACAAACTTTCGGAACCTGGTAACCTCTTGGTATATTAAAGTTCAGTACACAGATTTCACATTCAGCTTGGAATACTGAGAACTAAAGTTCAGAAAGTCTGAAGGTACTACAGGTTAGAAGTTGCAATTATTTGCTAACTTTAGGAGATATATTTTCACGTTACTACTGCAAAGGTGGTATTCAGCAGGTTCTGACCAGTTCTGGAGAACAGTAGCAGAAATGTTCAGTAGTTTGGAGAACTGGCAAATACCACCTCTGACTGGAGATTTTACAGTATCTTTCCCCTGCCACGCCCACCAAGGTAAACCCACAAAACCGGTTGTAAAAAAAAATTGAATCCCACCACTGTACTACTTCCTATGGTCCTATAATAAGGTTTAGACCATAGATGGATATTTTCAGGTCCCTTCTGTAGAGGACTACATTTTCAAAAGAGTATTCGGTGGGAAACATCATCTACCTACAGAGGATAAATTTGAAACAAGTGACATTTGAACCAAGGTACAGACAAATATGAACAGAACTAAGATGTATATTTATGTTCCTTCGCCCACCTCCCCCACCACTCATTTTTTTCCCTTTTGTCTTCCTCTGCTCATGGTAGACTGTTAGGAAAATGAGAATATACCATATTTTTGGGATTGTCTTATAATCCCCCTCCCCCAAAAAGTGGGTGGAAATGTTGCCGAAGCCCCACCTATCCGTTGGCCTCTGCCTCCCAGCCATTTGCTTCCTTGCAGCAAACAGCAAACAGCCTGGTCAGCTTCAGCACAGCCTGATTTAGCATGAGCAGCTGATTGGCAGTTGGATCAGCCTCCCGGAATACCAATGATCAGCTGTTGCAGGCTGCAGGGATCACTGCCAACCATCAGCGCCATCAGCGTCCATCACTGCTGCCACCTATCGCCACCTCCATGTGCCCCATTTTTGGCCTCTGCACATCCCATTTTTGGCTTCCATGCACTCCATTTTTGGCCCGTTCCAGGCGGTGGGGCAGTGATCCTCACCACTTGGAATGGGCTGAAAACAGGATGTGAGGAGCTCAAAAATGGAGCACGCGGAAGCCAAAAATAGGATGCATGGAGGCTGAAAATGGGGCACATGGGGGTATTCCGGGAGGCAGATCCAACAGCCAATCAGTTGCTCATGCTAAATCAGGCTGTGCTGAAGCTGACCAGGCTGTTTACTGTTTGCTGCAAGGAGGCAAATTGCTGGGAGGCAGAGGCAGTTTTTTTTCTTGTTTTCCTTCCCAAAAGCTAGGTGTGTCTTATAGTTTGGAGCATCTTATAGTCTGAAAAATACAATAGTTTTCCCCAAAGTCTGGTTGGCTCCAGCATCCCAATCTCTGAAGTGCAGAATAGAGCAGGGATCACCAGCTGTCCATCTCTATTCAGTTGGAATTTTGCATGTAAAAGAATAGGATAGGATAACCAAAAAGACATTACCTTTGGGACTGTCCATGCTAATTATCCAAGATATTGTTTCCTGTGACTCTGGAAAGTTCTGCGCATTTTCATATAGAGAGATATAGAAAAAATACAAATTGTAGCCCATTCTTCATGTCTTTTTCTCTTGTTTGCTTTTTCTTGGTTTTTGGCCTGTTTTGACACTTTTTATGTTTGCCAATGTTTAATGAATAAACATCAAGCTATATAGTTTGGTAGCTGAATCAATGAGTGAGCCTGTGTACTCCAATTTGGATTAAGGGAATGACTGGGGGTGTGCTGGGTGAAACTAGACTGGGAATTACCCACAATAATGTCTGCATTGTTTTAATTTAGAATAAGTTAAATAAGTGCTAGACTGGGAACTGTATGAAATCAAAGGCTGTGCCCTGGGTTGCTCATTCTTTGATCTACATGAAACATCATGCTAGGTTCATCCTATGATCTGGTTTCCCAGTAATATTGGAAAAAATAACATCGGTGTTGATTATTCTTCCATTTAGATTAGTCCAAAGCCAGTTGCAAAATATTAATTGAATACAATGCACCTGCTAGTTATCTTACCCTACCAGCAGGGGTGGGCTGTTGGGGGTTCGCAGGGGTTCAAGAGACCCCCTAGCTAAGATTTTGTGCAGTTCGGAGAACACAAATCACACTCCTGGCTGGCCCTGTCCACCCCTCCACTCCCAGGAGTCTCCATGTGATCCATTTTGGATGCAGGTAAGTGCAGGGCCTGCGCAGAGGCTCAGGGAGAGTGAAAAACTGGCCTCCAAGAAGCTCGGGAAGGCCAGAAATGGGTTAGGGTTAGGGTTAGTGCAGGGCCCGTGCAGAGGCTCTGGGAGGGTGAAAAACTGGCCTCCTGGAAGTTCAGGAAGGCCAGAAATGGGACTGTTTCTGGCTTCCAGATAGCCTCGAGAACCTGGGGAGGGCATTTTTGCCTTCCCAGAGGCTTGAGGAAAGCCTCTGGAGCCCAGGGAGGGCAAAAAACCCCTGCCATGGTGCAAGAGACCAACTAAGCCACACCCATCATGGCCATGCCCACCCAGCAACCAGGCAGAGAACCCTTTGCTAAAAATTTTGAAGCCCACCCCTGCCTACCAATATTTATAAGATCACATTTCAGGTATTCAGAAAGTGGGGTTGGTGGGTGAAGCACCTACCAGGGAGTTGGAAAAAGTTTTGGTTCACAATAAGCCCACCCATGTTTGAAGGAAGAATCTTCTCACTATCTCAGAGATAGAAAGGACAATAATGCTGACAAATCATTGGTAAAAGAAGAAACAGAAAGAGAAAAAAAAGCAAGGTAACTTACTTACTTTGATTAAAGCTCTGTCAGAATTTAGCCTGATAAGGTCCAGGTTTATAACAACCCCATCAGAGCAATGGGAAGCCATATTTTCAGCTTGATGCTTTCTGGCATTTCATTCATCAATCCAGAGTAACTTTCAAGCAGAGAAAAATGGGGATATGAATACAGATATGTCAGAAGATAGAAAATATGTGTATGTAAGTGGATCAAAAATCAGAGAAAAGAAAGAAAGAAAGAAAGAAAGGAAGGAAGGAAGGAAGGAAGAAGGAAGAAAGAAAGAAAGAAAGAAAGGAAGGAAGGAAAGAAGGAAGGAAAGAAAGAAAGAAAGAAAGAAGAAAGAAGGAAGGAAGAAAGAAAGAAAGAAAGAAAGAAAGAAAGAAAGAAAGAAAGAAAGAAAGAAAGAAAGAAAGAAAGAAAGAAAGAAAGAGAATCCAGACCTCTCTCTTTTTCTGACTGACTTTAACAGTAAAAGGTTGCCTTTTGGGAGCTGTTTAGATTTCAGCTAACTCTCTCCTCCTTTCTTTGAGAAAAGAGAGGAATTCACAGTTAGAAATTCTAATTTTGTTTGATTGAGTCCAGCTCTAACCATAATGTTTTAACACATATACCATTTCCTCAATTTCACATATCCCATTATGCAGAATATGAATTAAAGAAAGGATATTAAATGATTAAAATAACTTCTATTGACTTGAATTGTACCACATGCCAGCTTGCTGTTGCTAGTTGTCACTGTTGTTTAACTTAGCTTATTTAGAAACATGCAAGTTGAGATCTCTAGCACCACCATTCCTACTGTACAGTATTAGGAAAAGATCAAAGAGTAGGCAATCTGTTGAAGAAAGGCAATTGCTACTGATTGGTGTTGACTGATAAACAGACAACTCTTCATTTTAAAACATATGATTCAAAGATGCCGCAGATGCTCTGAAAGTCAGAAGAAGATTTGATCTAATATGCCACGCTCTGCTTCAAAGACAATTTCCTCTCCTCCTGGCAACACAAACAGGAGTTTCACAAGGATCCATCTGCCTCAGCAGAATGTAGGAATTAGGCTAATTAGCCCTTTCTTTCACCTCCTAAGGGGACAAGATTGTATGTGCATCCATCTTGCTTGCTTTCTTACTTACTTAAGCCAGAATTAAATGGAGGGGAAAACATTTCAATTGGGGGAAATAAATAAAAATCAGAGCCCATTTTGCTAAGAAAAAATAGAAACCAGTAAGAAGCTGGTAAAGTCAAAAGTAAATTGGCATTATCCAAAGATGGAGCTAATTATAAATAAAAGCTGTCTAGAATAAATAAAAACAACAGCTTATTGAATCCAATTATCTATGTATGCCTGATTCACCCATCCCTGTCCAAAGAAAATAGGTATGTATAAAATGAAATAACTTGGAAAGGAAGATGGGAAGCATGATAAAAATACAGTATATTGTTCACATACATTGCCTGTGATATTTATGAATTAACTCATTATTAAAAATGGGACAGAACTTGATATGCTTTCTTGATTTTCATAGGTATTGTAAGTCCTTCTTGGGAGATAGATAGCTGCTATTCCTAGGATTTTGGGGAAGAGCTAGAAAGCAACAGTCCAGCCAGCAGAAAATTCCAGAAGCATTGCCTTAACTGCAGTTGGTTGTTTCCAAGTTACACTCCATGAATAAAGGTTCTTCATTGGTCAAGAGAATAGAAGGGGAAGCATTTTCTATTGATTCTTCTTCCCTTTGAAATCCTGCATTCCCAGGGCCTACCTTAGTCTGCCCAGGAAAACTGTTTCAAATAAAGTGGGAAGTGAAATTGTCCTCTATTCACAGTGCTAATTTTAATTAAAGCATAACCTATTGTTAGAATTTTCTATGAGGCATGTTATTTATGGATTTCCCTTGGTAGAGCGGTTGCCATGTTTCCTCAAGTGGAAGTTGAAGAATGAGTTTGAGCTTTTGGGAAAAGGATTTTTTTTTTTTTTTTGGCTTATTGGAAAGAATCAGTTTATCATGAGACAATGATCAGTGTAGCTGCTCATTACTGCTTTTCAACTGTTAAAAAAGTAAAGACACTCTTCAATTGAACATAACACAATTGAATATGGACACCTTGGTAATGTTACAGACATGATTTGCTATGGCCTTCTGGGATTGTTTTGTCTTTAACCTCCCAGCAGTCTTACAAAGACCTTCATCCAAATGTCTATCTGATATTTTTCTGTCTTCTTTTCCCTCAGGCTCATTTTGTTGTCTTTTAAAGATTAAACTAAGATTATTTTATAAGATTATCTGGTTCCCACACACATACAAATTTAACTTTTTGTCTACCTCCATTAATAGGTATGTGATAAAGTCAGGAAAAGCAGGAAAAATTGGATCAAACAAACATCTATTCTTTCTATTCTCCCCCAATTTCATATACAGCCCTTTAATTGCTACTGTTTATGTTCTGTTGCCATTTAAAAAAAGGGTGAAACACTTAAGTTGGTCTGCATCTTAGCTTCTCGGGGGAAAAGCAAGCTGATGTTCCTGCAAAGTTCTATAATAGTGAGATCCATAAGTACCAATAAACTACCAAAGAGGCATTAGTAAACAGCCCAACCAAAGAATCCCTAAGACCTCCCCCACCTACACAGACAGGCAAGACACCAGGATATAAACTGATAGCAAACATTTCTTACTAGCACTGATGATGTTACCCAGTTAGGGTAATGAAACATCTGCAAGAAAACAAGCCAGCTCAGACAGATACCATAAGTTCTGTTTCCATTTAAGTGTGTGCACAGTCCTATTGTTTTCATCAAAATGAAAAAAAGCCACACTGTCTCATAAGTTCTGCCTTTGGGAATATGAGTGTGATGACACGACACTTATACAAAAGGATTAAATGTTTTCTGCTTTTGTCAGACTGACTGGTTTGATGCACACACATACACACAAATGGATTCTGGAGATGTCATTGGTCAAGTCCTTTGGATGCAGAAAATTAATCACAGGCAATTGCTTTATATAATATATAAAGCATAACTTTTAACTTTATATAATATAAATAGTAAAGGGTTAAGATTAGCAAAGACACTTTTCTATGAACTGCAATTTCTTTGTAAAATCAATGCCATGCAATTTATCTTTCTAAAAAAAAATGTTTCTGGCTGTCTGGAAGAAACCATTTAAGTTTCTTTGCTAAAGCTCTGAATAGCAAAGCACCAAATTTACAGCAATAAAGCATAATGGCAGCCATAATATGTGGCTTTATTTATTTGTTTGTTTGTAATTTTCTTACCTGCAAATTCTCAGCAGGTTTGTCATGAAAATAGCAACATGATCTAAACTGTGTGCATTTGGAATCCTATGAAAATCTTAAATGTGCTATTTATATGCCAATTCAATGCCAGTTTTAAAAATTTTTATGGGTGAAATCCATTACTTGTAATACTCCTGCTTAGTTCACCATTCATTTTATAATCCATTGAGATCCAATAAATCGGGGTAAAAAAAAAAAGAATCTTACATATTTCACTGATAAAGATCAACACATTTAACACACAAATATATATTTTTTGCTTTTTAAAATTTTGACATTCCTGGCAGAGGGCGGAGCTGGCATCTCAGTGGTACAGCGTGCAATCTTGAAGCTCCAAGATCGCCACTGATATCTCCATTGCAGGACAGTCCCACTGGACCAAAACCATCCCGTAGAGACAGTGATTGAGGAGGGCACACCCTGTCAATCCCAGGGACATCGCAAAGTCCCTGGTTGATCCAGGAAAAACCCTTCTTGCCAGCGGCAGAGAGGCAGCCTTCCAAGCTACTGAAGCTGGGACAGCTCCGGAATGGAAGACATTGGAAAGAAAGTATGTCCGTTTGGTGAGAGCTTTTACTTATTATTTCTTGGAGAGAACACCCTGAAAAAAATAAAGTGGACTAAAAGTGAAGAGAAAAGAATTTAAGTGGTGTGATTAATTGTCAAAGTGAGCATTTTTTTCTTTTTTCCCTTTTTATTGCAACTTTGAATTTGGCAAAGCTGTTTAACTTTAAGCTGGACTGGTACTTTTTACTCTTTTTAGTTTTGTTTGTATTTCTTTCTCCTTTTTTAAACAACCCTTTTGAAAATCCTTTTTGACTAAGATTCTTCTGCTTGACTTAAGATTTATTTTTCTCCTTTTAAAAAAAAAAAGGGGGGGGGAAGACTTTACTTTTTTTTTTAGTTCCTAGTTGTAGATTGAGGAGGGGAAGTGAAAGTGAAGGAAAGTAAGTAGCACTGCTGCCCAGAGGCTTGGATACATTGTTTCTTTTTCTCTCTCACTAGCTTGTGTTACAGTCAAGGACTCTGAGCTTTGTATTGGAAAATATAGAGATGAGCATGGCAGTTTGTTTATTCAGGCACTCATTTCTGAACAGATAGCTGGAGTCTGGAGTTGAAGTTGAAAGAAAGAAGATTGAAGTGACCTTGAAAAATTCTGAGCTGATTTATCAAAGAGCTTGGATATTTGGTGACAGAGGCTTGTTTTATATTAGAATTGCTTTTTACGTTTTGCCTCCCTTTCTACCCCCCACCCCGGCCACCATTAGTGGGGGTCTTTTTTCTCTTTAATTGAATTTTAACTTTTTAAACCAGGAACTAGAATGTAAACTTTTTATTTTGGTTTTCTTTTTGTTTATTAAGAGGAACATATAGAATATTTTTCTTTTTTCCTTTTTTATTTTTTATTTTTTACTTTTCACATTTACCATTGCAACTACTTGGAGTAAGGTATACAAGTGCCTGAAGATTTACTTTTTCCTTTTTTTCCTTTGGAGTGGCAATTGCTTGCCTTCATTTTTTTCCCCTCTTTTTTCCTCTTTTTTTCTCTCTCTTTCTTTACAGATAAGCATTACAAGATGAGTAGAAAGACAATATCCCCAGCTTCTTTGATACCAACTCGCTCACCATCTGGAGGACAGCGGTCTATACAGACAATATTACAACAAGAAAAAGAGAAAGAAAAGGATTACAGATGATTACAGACATTACAGATGATTATGCAAGGAATTCAGAAAATTGAGCAAAAAAATGAAAAGACAGATGAAAAAGTGGAAAATATTCAACAGATGATGATGAAATATGAAGACAGATTTTAAAAAATGAAGAAGAAGTTATACAAAGAGATTAGAAAATTGGAGATATTGATATTCATTTGAGCGATGTCGAGAAGGGTAGATGTGAACCATTAGGATGGGAAATAGACAAATCAGAATTTTACTTAAGATTTCAAAATATAGAAGAAGGAAAAGGTGAACATCTTGCTGAAATAATGGCAGAAATATTGGCAGAAGCACTGGAAATAACCAAAGAAAAGATGATGGATGGGATGGATGAAGTGTTTCATGTCTACACAAAATATGCAATGAGGAATAGATTACCAAGAGAAGTTCACATTAGATTTACTAAGAAGATTATTAAGACACAGATACTCCAGGTGGCGAGAGAGAAAACACTAAAATATAAAGATAAAGAAATTATGGTGGTGAAACAGATACCAAGAAGGGTAAGAGAGATGAGAAGAGAATATTTATTCTTGACTAAAGAGTTACTTAAAAGAGGAGTAAACTGCAGATGGCTGATGCCAGAAGGCCTCTTGTTCACTTGGCAGAAACAAAGACACAGAATGGACACAGTTGGAAAAGCTGAGCTATTCTACTTAGAATACTTTAGAGAAAAGGAGGAAGAAGAAAGAAAGGAAGAGTCATTAATTGCATTCCAAGTGAAGTGTATAGCAGTAATTGAAAAAGAAAAAGAAGAAGGCGGTGAACCCAGAGAACAACGAGAATTGAGATCTACCAGAGCAATAAAACCCTCTTATAAAGCTTAACATGGATGAAAGAAAATTGATTATGATTAACATAAATGGACTTAATTTAGCCACTAAAAGGAAAGTATTTCATAAATTAGAAAAATTAAAATTTGATACAAACTGCTTATAAGAGGTACATATTAAAAAACAACATGAATATATACTAAAATAAGGAAAACTAGGGAAATTATTTACGTCGCTGGCACAATCTAAAAAAAGAGGTGTGGTATTATATATTAAAGAAACAATTTTGGCAGAACTAATTTACACAGATGATGATGGAAGGATTTTGATGGTGGAAATAATGGATAACAGCGTTAAAACACATTTAATTGCAATTTATGCCCCAAATGATAAACAAGAAGAATTCTATAGAAAATTACATACAAAAATAATTGAATTGGACTATGTTAATATTTGTATGAGGGAAGATTTCAATGGAATAATTAACAACCGGTTGGACTATAAAACACAGAAAACAACAAAGAAAGTTAGAAATATACTACCCAAATCCTTCCTTTGAATAACAGAATAATTTAATTTAAAAGATGCATGGAGAGAGAGAAATGCGGAAAGTAAGCAATATACTTTCTATTTAAATAGGCACTCATCCTGGTCTAGAATAGATATGATATGGATGTCAGCAGAATTATTGACTAATGTATGACAGATTGAAATAGAAACAAGCACTTGAGCAGATCATAATCCAGTGTCAGTTATTTGAAAAGGACACAAGAGGAGATCTAGATGGACTTTAAATGAGATGATACTGAAAGAAAAAAACTTTAAACAGAAAATAGAGAAAGAACTTGTTTTCTTCTTCAAAGAAAATAGAAAAGAGCATACATCTTTATAGTTCCCCAAGGCAGTGTTCTAGGACCAACTCTCTTCATAATCTACATAAACGACCTTTGTGATCATATCAAGAGCAATTGCGTTCTCTTCGCTGATGATGTAAAGCTGTTCAATACCACAGACAATACTACTACCCTACAAAAAGACCTAGACTATGTATCTGAATGGTCTAACATATGGCAACTTCAAATCTCAACAAATAAATGCTCTGTCTTACATATTGGTAAAAAAATCAGAAAATAAAATACAAGCTGAATAGTCAAGATCTTGTTGATGACCCAAGCTCTGTAAAGGACCTGGGAATACTCACCTCTAATGATCTAAGTGCTAGAGCCCACTGCAACTACATAGCCAAAAAGGCATTAAGAGTTGTTAACCTAATCCTACGTTGCTTTTTCTCTGGTAATATCTCACTACTAACCAGAGCATACAAAACATTTGCTAGACCAATACTCGAATACAGTTCATCAGTCTGGAATCCTTATTACGTATGTGATATTAACACAATTGAGAAAGTCCAGAAGTATTTCACAAGAAGAGTTCTCCACTCTTCTACTGTTGTAGAATACCTTATGCCACCAGACTCGAAATTCTAAAACTAGAAAACCTTGAATTACGCCGTCTTCGGTCAGACTTAAGCATGGTATATAAAATCATACATTGCAATGTCCTACCTGTCAATGAATACTTCAGCTTTAACCATAACAACACAAGAGCACACAACAGATACAAACTCAAAGTAAACCGCACCAAACTTGATTGCAGGAAATACGACTTCAGCAATAGAGTGGTCAATGTCTGGAATACTCTACCCGACTCTGTAGTCTCTTCCCCAAACCCCAAAAACTTTAACCTTAGACTGTCTACTATTGACCTCACCCCTTTCCTAAGAGGTCTGTAGGGGCGTGCATAAGCGCACCAATGTGCCTACCGTCCCTGTCCTATTGTTTCTCTTATTCTATTATTTTTCTTATATGTACCCATTTCATATATTCACAACTATGTATACACTTGTACTTATTATCTTGTAAACAATTGACAAATCAAATAAATAAATAAATAAATAAAATAAATATCTGGGATATGATGAAGGCCTACACAAGAGGCTTGATAATAGATTATACTAGGAGAAGAAACATAAAATAGAAAAAGACATTTAAGACATTAGAGGATGACTATAAAATACTGGAAAAAGATTTACAGATGTTCCCACAAAAAAGACATTAAAAACAAAATGGATATAATTAAACATAAAATGGAACTAATGGAAAAAGAAGAAATAGCACAAAAAGTTAAAAATGCTAAACAGAATTATTTTGAAGATGCAAATAAACCAGGCAGATGGCTAGCTTATAAACTGAGAAAGGAAAGAGAAGCAAGAAGAATTAGCCAATTGATAAATAAAGAAGGACAGGTTTGTTATGGAAATGAGGAGAAGAAAAAAATTATACAAAACTACTACAGAAAACTGTACTTTCAAGAGAATATTCAAGAAGAAAAAGTTAAACAATATCTTCAGAAAGCAAACCTACCTCAGATACCCAAAAACTTTGAAACAATGTTAGAAGGAAGTATAACAATGATGCAATTAACAGAAACCTTTAAAAAACAGAATGCTGGGAAAGCACTAAGTCCAGATGGTTCGTCAGTGGAATTCTACAAGACTTTTCAGGAAATATTGAATTTTTATCCTTTAGAAGATATGAATGAAGATATGTTAAAGAAAGAATACCAAAAACATGGTCAGAAGCATACATTACATTATACTGAAGGAAGGTACAGACCTACAGCAAACTAAAAATTATAGATTTATATCTTTATTGAACTCAGACTATAAAATCTTTGCTTCAATTTTGGCAGAAAAACTAAAAATATACTTAAATAATTTTATTCATACTGATCAAAAGGGATTTGTGCCAAAGAGACAAATCAAAGAAAATGTGAGAATCATTTTGGATACTCTGGAATATTATGAAGCACACCCTGAGAAGGAAAAGACCTTGATGTTTCTAGATGTTCAAAAAGCCTTTGACAATGTGAATTGGCAATTTATTTTACTGCAATTGATCAAATGGGCTTTGGTAAGAAATTTATCCAAGCCATTGAAACAATATACCATGAACAAATTGCAAAGGTGATGGTGAATAGAGAATTAACAGAATCCATAGATATAAGGAAAGGGAAAAGGCAAGACTGTCCATTATCACCTCTGTTGTTTGTATTAACATTGGAAGTCTTGAATAGGAATATCAGAGAAGAAAAAGAAATAAAAGGAATGAACATTAAAAAGGAGGAGTATAAATTGCAAGCTTTTGCAGATGACCTGGTATTTATATTAGAAGTCCCATTGAAAACAGCACCCAAATTAATAGAAAAAATAGAAAAATATGGAAAAGTAGCAGGTTTGAGAATAAACAAAGACAAAACAGATATTAACAAAGAATATGTTAGCAAGACGAAAGGAACAGTTGGAAGAAATTTTAAAAATACAGGTCACGAACAAGATTAAATATTTAAGGATTTATATTACACCAAGATGCAGTACCCTAAAGCTTATATAACTATGTTAAACTCGAACAGCAGATTGTGACAGATTTGATGAAATGGGAAAAACTGCAACTATCATTGATTGGGAGAATATCCACAATTAAGATGAATATATTGCCTAGAGTTTAATATTTATTCAAGACAATTCCTATTCGATTAGGGAAAGAGGTTTTTGAAGATTTAAATAGATGTAGGAGGAAGTTATCAAAAAAATTATGGACTGTGCTGAAATGAGTAAACTTAATTTCTTAAAGTATTAGAAATTGTGTTTTACTTTGCCCTGCTGATATGGAAGTTGTTTCATTTATTATTATTATTATTATTATTATTATTATTATTATTATTATTATTATTATTATTATTATTATTATTGCAAAAAGATGTTGTTTACAGTGTGGTGGCCTATAAATTTAGTAGGTACATTAATAAATACTACAAACCTTTTTTTAAAAAAACAAGATTTATTGATTTTTCAAAAACACACAAATCATCATTAACCATTACATGCTTAAACCTTTTTCCATTATAAATTTAACAAGTCAGATAAAACCTTATTTTATACACTATAATTCTGTTTTAAACCATTTCCATATAAACATACAAAAACCTCTTATCCAATTTCTCTTTACTTCTCTTTACTCTTATTCAATTTCATTATTATTATTTCATCTATTTCTTTCTGACTTAGTTACCATTATTCTCATTCTATATTTCTGCAAGGTTTTATTAATTCTCCCCCCCAAAAAAAAAACATATACACACAACACACAAAACATAAAAAAAAATCTTTTTGGAAAGTAACTTAGCCCCAGGTATCTCTCTCTTCATGGACTTCGGTTATATTCATGCTCATCTTACATGTCATTACTTATTTTATTTACCATTCTGAATCTTCTATATTAACTTCTCCACACATTTCACTCTTCTTAATTCTATCTTAATTAATCATCTTAATTTGAGTCATTATATTTGTATCTTTTGTCCATTCTTTATTGTCCCTTTGTCTCGTTCCTTGTATATATATAAAAAAAGAGTTTCTCCTGAAATCACTAATCAGAGTATAATGCCTTTCTATCTCCCCCCTAAATTAATCAAATTAACATTTAAAATAACACCCAATACCCAATCCGATTCTGCTTGGTACGTTCTATCTAAATAATACATCCAAAATAATTAAATACATAGTTAAACAATAGATCTAAATATTGCATCTTATAACATTCCCATTGCCTTGTCCAAAAAACAAATACTATAATAAAAATTTTATAATAACATCAGTACCATAATCTTATTAAACTCTTTAATTAAAACTCAATATTCTAAGCCTACCCTCATATTATTAAATTTTAAAACCAATCATTATTAAACATTTCAACATTTTAATCTCTTATCAACTCTTAAACCATTTAAGTTTTCTATTTCTAATACAATGCTACAATATCATCTTATGTACCTTGCAAAATCTTTTTTGAAGAAATTATACTTTACCCTTTATCCCTAAAAAAGATTCCTTTTTTCCCGTCTAGTTTCAAAACTTTGTAGCTTTTCTCCACCTTTTCCCTTCCTTTCTTCTCCCAACAAACCTTTCTACCCCCCCTTCTTCTAGCCTCTGCCTTACTGGCTTCCCTTCTCTGTCGTGTTCCTTTTCCCTTTTGTTTACTATCATTATATTGATTTTGCACCTTATTTTTCCCTTTCTTAAGTGTTTTTTTAAATCTTAAGTCCTTTATTTCTCTTCCTTTCCCTCTTCCTTCTTTCTTGGTCGAATTCTGAGATTCATTAAAAATGGCTTCCTCTCCTTCTTCTTCTTCTGCTGTCTTCATCTGTTGTAATGTTTGTTGATAGTTAATAAGCGCCATTTCTAAAAAAAGGAAGGCTTCTTTCACACCATCTTTACCATTTTTTTTTTGCTTGCTCATATTCTTTTCTCAGTTCCTCAACAGAAAAAGCCATTATAAATCTTTTCTTTTCTTTTCCCCTTCTTTCTTCTTACAACAACCAGAATATTCCAAAAAAAATAAAACAGTCCCAAAGTTATCAATCAGTCCAAACCAAGGCAGAGTTCTCACTTTCTCCTCCTGGGGTAGTATCAATCAGAAAAAAAGAAAGTCCAAATCTGTTTCTTAAAGTCTTATTGCAATATATTTCAGTCTTCAAATCCTTAAGGCATCTCCTCCAACAAAGTCTTAGCATACGAATATTTTTTTTTTTTTTAGTCCTCTCCCTTCCCACTCATCACTTAAATCCAGTTTTTACCTAAAAAAAAATAGGTTTCTTAATATCAGCTTATTAATTCCGTAGGGAAGGAGAGTAAACTTTCCTTTCAGCACCACCAAACTGCCGCTTTTTTTCTCTTTTAGAAGGTATCATTCAGAAAGTCATAATTTTCAGGAATTTTGTTAAATATGTCTTAGAGTCCTGGGAACCAAGAAAAACTTTCTCTTTTCAAAAACTTTCTCCACTTCCTCCTGCGCATTCTTACCCGGCTGCCAGCTTCTTTGTGGCGGCCATTGCGGACCGCCGCTGCACCGTCTTGGGAAAAGGGGGTTCTGCCGGCCGGGGAGGGGGTCTGCAACACCCCCAAACCCCTCTCCGGATCCCCCCTATCTTCAGCTGCCCCTGCAGGGCAGCCTAGCTCCAGACCCGTCCGGATCGGAGCACCAAAAGCGGCTAGCGCAGCAGGGATCGCGCAGCTTCGCAAATCCCTGCCGCTCGCGAAGCCGACAAACCAGAAGTTGTTTTTTTAAAAAAAATACTACAAACCTATCTCAAATGCAGCTTCTTTTAATAATGAGCATTCTTAGAATGGTAATTTTAAGAATGGAAAAAAGGGATGATTTTTCTGCACCTTCACCTATATAAAATATACTTTCTAATCTAATCTTCTAATAATTCTCAGATTAAAGATCTGAGCATCTTTAAGACTGGAGCAGATCCTTGTCCTTATATCCTTGTATTCACATGCAATTATATGAACAAAATTTGGACTTTTAGCAACCAGCATGAATTTATGGATGGAGTAGCATTAGACCCCATTATGGATGGATGGATGGGGTCATGTCATCACCACCTTCAACCTTTCCACCTGTCTTTCACCAAGCAAAATCTCTGGGGGAAGCCAGATTCCCTTAATGATTGTGTGCTGCACTTAACAATGATTCACTTAACAACCATGGCAAAAAAAAAAAAGATTGAAACTGTCTCATTTAGGAACAGACGTTCTAGTCTCAATTAGGACCACAAGTCAAAGGCTACTCACAAGCAATTCAACATTACCTTGATATGCTAAATTTTTGTAATAAACTAGAAATAATATAATCAAATGGTTACTTGATGGAAGTATGGAGGAACATATCATAACTTGATATTTTAATACTGATCCTTAGAAGGAGTTTAAGTTTTAAAAAAGAGAAGGCAAGAATACTTTATTACTCAGCATTGTGAATCAACTCACAATGGGGCTGCCCTTGAAGAGCATCTGGAAGCTCAAGCTGTTGCAAAATGCAGTGGCCCACATGGTTTTGTGCAGACCTTGGTGTGCACATGCATCACCTCTCCTGCAGGAGCTGCATTGGTTGCCGATTTGCTTCCAGGTGCAATGCAATGTACTGGTTGTCACCTTTAAAGCACTTCATAGCTTGGGACCAGGTTATCTGAGGGACTGTCTCTTGTCGGTCACATCTACCTGACCCACCAGAGCAGGAAGGCAAGAAATGTTGTGGGTCCTATCCCCCAGGGAGATACACCTTATGGGACCCAGAAAAATGGCCTTCTCTGTGGTGGCTCCCTCTCTCTAGAACATCATTCCCGCAGAAATTAGAATGGCCCCCACTCTTACACTCTTCCAGAAGGTGCTGATGACCTGGTTCTACCAGCAGGCCAGGTGAACACGGAGTGAGATGGAGCCCATTAAATGGCTCATATAATGTGTTGTTGCTGGGGTGGGGGGTTATTTTATGTTATTATTTTATTTATTATATATATGATTATTTTATTAGTTTTATTATTTTATATGATGTTTTTATATTTTTGTAAGCCGCCTTGAATTGTCATGTGCGAATAGGTGGCAATGTAAATTTCTTAAATAAATGAATAATTAAAAAAGAAAACTTCATCAAAAGTAGCAACAAAGCTGGGAAATTTGGCAAGGTATAAAAAATTGTAAACTCACTGGCTTATTTATTTCAGAAAAAAAGGAAACATTGAGAATGTCTAGAACTCTGAAAATGCTACACTGATGGAAAACTAGATTTTGACACAATATACAGCAAATAAATTCAACAACAAAAGCATAGTTTATTGATTAAGTATCACTTGAGGAATGCATAATGTGTTTGCATGCAAATCTAAGGATTAACAAAGCACTACAGTGTTAATACAACTTATCTGGACAAAAATATTCCATTTCTTGAAAGGTTTTCCTGTATGCTTTGAATTTTCTTTTCTGGGTGTTTATTGTTAAGAAGCTAAATTATATTGAAATGAGTAGAAGGATTGAAGGAATAGCTGCTGATGTCATAGGATCAGTGTTCTGTTCCTTAAAATAGAAAAAAAATCTATTTCTCTAAGCTTCTCTAAGAAGACAAAATGGTATAGATAAACAGTCCTTCCTAAGTGTATGATGGGATATTCTCTTCAAAAAGTACATGCTGTTCTTCAGGGGTGGGATTCAAATTTTTAACAACCGGTTCTGTGGGCATGGCTTAGGTGGTGGGCGTGACTTGGTAGTCATGTGACTGGGTGGACATGGCTTGATCTTCATGTTATTGGCTGGGTGTAGCCAACTCAATATCACTCATATCAAGGCACGCATCTCCTTGCCTGGCCTTTCATGACTGTAGGGATGCTGCAACAGTCATAAGTGTGAAAAATGGTCATAAGTCACTTGTTTCAGTGCCATTGTAATTTTGAATGGTCACTCCACACAAGCAAAGTATCAGAGGGGAATAAACTCCAGAGAAGTTCCTGAGACAGGAAGTCTAGCCCTGCCAAGAATGTACTAAGGGTTAATGGAGAGGCAGTTTCTGTAAGCAACACCAGAATGTTTCCTTCCTGCCTTCCTTACAGGATTAGGCCAGTAATTTCTTCTAACCACCAGTTCTCCAAACTGCTTAGAACGTTAACCACTGGTTCTAGAGAATAGGTGCGAACTGGTAGAATCCCACCCCTGCTGTTCTTGTCTTTCATTTCCAGAAAAAAAGATCAGCAGCCAGAAATAAATACATACAGACATGTTGAGCATTGTTATATATGATTTTGAACCATTGTCAGTTTCCCAATTACTTTATCAACTTAAACAACTTGATGCAGGACATTCAGTAACAACAGATGAAGGCTCACAAATGATCAAGTATGAATGGAGCTAGTTTTCTATTTAAACTGAAATCAATTAGACAGGCTAATGGCACCAATGAGTGTTTCTCATTTAATGGTTAGACTCTTCATTTCATTTATTTCATAATTTATTCCTGGGGGAAAAAATAACAACCTCAGTTCAATTAAAAGGAAATAACCTAGATAGAAATGAAAGCAATTCTCTGCTGGAGCTATTTAGATATTTTAATGAAATTTTCCAGTCTATTATAATATCAGTTTCAATGTCCCATCTAACTAAATTGGAGATTAAAAAAATACAAGTGGAACCCTGCATATTATAGATGCAGAAGTTAGATTTGCAATAAATCTTCAAAATGTAATGTACGTACATGCTGAAATACGAGAAGTTTAAATGTGAGTCTGCTTCTGAACTTGAAAACTGCAGCCAAGTAGCTTCATTTACATTTCAATCTGTAGAGGCTGGCAGGGAAGAAAACAGGATTAAATCCCCCTCCCCTGTCCCATCTTTCAAGCAGGATGTTACTGCCTGTGTCAGTATCTAACAACTGGGTAAACATGGCATTCATAAAACAAAAGGCCAGATAAAGGGGCAAATAGAATAGAGATGAAAATGTACTGAACTCCAAACTAGCCTTTAAACAGAGAATTTCTATGGATTAAGCAAAAACATTACTTCTGCATTGGAGCATAAATGTGTTTTTAAAATGGATTGTCAGGGTTGACATGGGTCTTACCTAACAAAAGTAAATATCAATCCAAAAAAGAAATGTGGTCCAGTCTTACTGGATGAGACTAGGATACTTGCTGTTTGGGTTTTAATAATAGCCTACATCTCTGAATGTTCATAAACCAGACATAAAGGTGACAAGGCCCTATAACTTGTTCCAGGAAATTGCAATTTGTAAAGTAACTATTCTAAGCTTAGGCTTCAGGGACTTTTCAGAAAGCAAACTGATAAATATTAGATTCATAATCAGTTCTAAATCCATGAACAAGGATCCAAGGGAAACAAAATTAGTTTCTCTCTCTCTAAACCGCTCATCCTCTGCAAGTTAAAGGGTAAGAAGAAAATCATCTGCAGACTTAACTGTAGATAAATGCCACTGAAGTTAATATGGCTTTCTTCTGAATCCATTTATAGGGGATTGTACAATAAGTAGCTTATACAATCTGTACTGATGCAATTGGTTTGCAACTGGAGGATAATATATAGAAATATGTCAGAATCCAGGGATGAAAGGCTTTGGTTCATTTTAGAGAACTGGCAAATTTCTTATAAAGAGGATAAAAAGAATATGGTGGAACTATAGCATAAAATCATTGAATTAAGGATTGAAAAATACCTTAGGAATAAGGTAGTCCAATCTTCACCCCACCCCCATCCAGGTCAGGAATCCCTCACTAAAGCCACTTCTATAAGTGGTCATCTAGCCTCTTTTTAAACATTTCCAGGAGAATGAAAGAATGATAATCTCCTAAGGTCTTATGTTGTATTGCTGGACAACTTTGTTAGCAAAGTGTTTCTGATGCCCATCTAAAATGTACTCCTTTATAACATATGTTAGGGATAACATTGTTTTACCCTAACTGTTTTGGGTAAAGATAATAAAATGATGAATCATGGTTTGTCAAATAAAGTGTATGTAACTTTAAGCTAAAGGAATGTAATTAAGGGTGCAGCTGTAAAAGTACTATATAAGCAGCAAGGCACTCTCTGGCTCTTACTGGCTGGCTTATTGAAGACTGCATTCTTGCTGGATCGGGGAGGAGAAGAAGTGTTGGATTACTTTGAAGATATTTTCTCAACGGAGAGAAAATAAAGATTGGACAGATTTATTGTAAGTGTACTGACATTGGCTATTCAACACGGACTTTGCAAATAGAGTATCCCTGACAAGACTTGACTGATATGATATATGACTACTGGACTGTTTATTTGACTATGCTATAATTCTTAAATGGAATAAACTATATTTTTGGTAGCACAAGCGTATCTGTATTTTTACTGCGTGTTAACTAGAAAACTTATCTCACACATTTACCTGTCTTCCTATCTGACTTCGCTGCACATTCTGTTTAGTTTGTTTTCCTTAACACCCGTTGGGGAATCCAGGCTTAACAACTCATTGTTTCCTTTTCTTTCCTTTCCTTCCTTCCCTTCCTCCCTCCCCCTCCCCCTCCCTCCCTGTCATCTTGGTTGCTTTCCTCTCGCTCTATTTTTGTTTATTGTCTTTCCTAAAATATGAGACTTGTATCAGACCCAGTATCCTAGATGTGATATTCTAGAATAAACAAAAGCAATCCCTTCTCTTGAGCTTTAATTTATGCTTCTGTTTCTATAGCCTAAGATCACATTTTTATTTTCCCCATGAAGCTGCATAATACACTGTTGGCTCATATTTAATAGTTCATCAAGACAATTAGATCCTTTTCTTTTGGACCATTGTCTATATAGTCCTCTGTATCCATTACTCATGTCTCTTAATTTTTCTACCAACATACTTTTCAAAATTGTGCTGACACTTTGTTTTTCCACTCAGAAATAATGATGATAGCAATTTTGGCATTCCAGATTTTTTGTGTGTGTTGAAGGGCAGATGACACATGAAAGAGGATTTTTGCTAGGGAAAAACAAAACAAAGCACTGGTCTTTTTCTTCCAGACTGCTTAAACAACTTGGAGAAATAATCTCCAAGTGCACACTCTGGGTTTATGTATACATATTTGTTCACACACATCACTACTTTGTCAAGCTGTTCCAAGAATGTGGAATAAGAAACATTTAAATTCTTGCTGATCAATCATTAGAGATAGTTCTGAACTTACAACAGCAATTGAAATCAGGATTTCCATTGATAAGTGTTGTGGTTGAAAAGTGAAAGAGTGCAAGAGGTACTGATTGGGTAGGAAATTCCAAAGACTATTCATAATCACCATTCAGTACCAACGTAACTTCAGATGACTGCTGATATCTTGTAATACAAAATGTGTGTATGTGTATATATACTTTACAACAACAGAAAGTTCAGATGAAATCAATAAAAAATACACATGAGAAATAAAAATTTTACTTATCCACTTTACAGCAATTTAATCATGGTTATGTTCAAAAGGTATGTATTTGTTCTGCACTGCAGATACAAACACCTTCTAACAGATTATAAGCCCTTAAACCCTGAGAGCATGATTCTAAAGAGAAAAGGCTTATGTGATCAAATCAAATCAAATCAAATCAAATCATCTGTATGCTGGACTGAAAATAAGAATGGAGTGAGAATAATTGTATTAGCTGGGATTAAAATGGATTACTTGCTTTCCAAGTATGTATTCTCTTGGGACTTCTCTAGAGGTATGTTGGATAGTTGGAAAATTCAATTGCACCTGGTTACACATAAATTAAATGATGACATTTATGTCTAGTACAATGTATTGAAAGTGAAAGAAGCATGCTAAGTGGTTAAGCACAATAGTTTCATTGTTCAGGGGAAAAGAGTCAAAATCAGGAAGATGGTGGATAAAGTATCATGATACAAGGCTCCCCCTTGAAATATGTATGCAGCATCAACACATGTGAAAAAAATATGAGGCTTATATCCCAATGCTCTCCCCAATTCTTGATATATATTTTTTTCTTTTTATGATCCTGTAATCTCTTTATATCAGAGTGGAGGCGGGGTGACTGAATGGAGCAGGACATTTACTGTCTGGATGCCCTTTCTGATACCTATGCAAAGTTCATAGCAGATACTTATTATTTGCACCCTGATAGAGAAATGTCTGCAACTGCCAAGGATTGGATGCTAGGTCTCCCAAATGTGAGGTGAGTGTCTTCACTCTAGGCCACTATGCCACCCATTTCTTGATAATATCAACCCCCTGAAAATATCACTGATTAAAAGTACCTGACTGCACTTGGTTTCCAAGATGAAAATGCTGATAAATCTTAGACAATTAAAGTTATAGTGCCTATAAGCAGCAGATTGTCCAAAGCAAGAAAGACAGATAACTTAATAATAAACTACAAATATCAGGTTATATCCATAGGTACAAGGATCACTTTATTCTATCTTTGATTTTGAAAACAAAACAAAACATGAGTCTCAGGATGTAGGGAAGCCTGGACCATCTTAATAGTCTTCTGCTATGATGAAAAGTTAAACTATTTGTCTAATCTAATGGAGCAACCCTGATCTACATTGAATGGATACATTTAGATATTTATTTTTATTTTATTTATTTATTTTGATTTGTCAATCACTTACAAGATAATAGGTATAAGTATAAACATAGTTATGAATACATGAAATGGATAAATATAAGAAAAATAAAAAGAAACAATAGGACAGGGATGGGAGACACATTGGTGAGCTTATGCACGCCCCCTACAGACCTCTTAGGAAAGGGGTGAGGTCAATAGTAGACAGTCTAAGGTTAAAGTTTTTGGGGTTTGGGGAAGAAATCACAGAGTCAAGTAGAGTATTCCAGACATTGACCACACTGTTGCTGAAGTCGTATTTCCTGCAATCAAGTTTGGTGCGGTTAACCTTGAGTTTGTATCTATTGTGTGCTCTTGTGTTGTTATGGTTGAAGCTGAAGTATTCATTGACAGGTAAGTCATTGCAATGTATGATTTTATATACCATACTTAGAGAAGACCGAAGATGGCATAATTCAAGTTTTTCTAGGTCTAGAATTTCAAGTCTGGTGGCATAAGGTATTCTACAATGAGTAGAGGAGTGGAGAACTCTTCTTGTGAAATATTTCTGGACTTTCTCAACTGTGCTAATATCAGATACATAACAGGTTCCAGACTGATGAGCTGTATTTGAGTATTGGTCTAGCAAATGTTTTGTATGCTCTAATTAGTAGTGTGATATTATCAGAGAAAAAGCTACGTAGGATTGGGTTAACAACTTTTAATGCCTTTTTGGCTATGTAGTTACAGTGGGCTCTAGCACTTAGATTATTTGAGATGAGTATTCCAAGGTCCTTTACAGAGCTTGGATCATCAGCAAGGTCTTGACTATTCAGCTTGTATTTTATTTTCTGATTTTTTTTTTGCCAATATGTAAGACAGAGCATGTAATTGTTGAGATTTGAAGTTGCCATTTGATTGACCATTCTGATACATAGTCAAGATCTTTTTGAAGGATAGCAGTATTGTCTGTGGTATTGAACAGCTTTACATCATCAGCGAAAAGAACGCAGTTGCTCTTAATATGATCACAGAGGTCATTTATGTAGAGTATGGAGAGAGGTCGTCCTAGAACACTGCCTTGGGGGAAACCATTATTGACAGGTACAGAATTTGATAGGACACTCCCAATTTTGACCATTTGTTGTCTGTTTGACAGGAATGCTTCTATCCAGTTATGCAGTTGTCCAGAGATACCATAAGATTTTAGTTTTATTCGTGTACCACTGAATCAAAGGATTTACAGAAATCTATGTAGATTGCATCTATTGTTTTGCCTTGATCGAGTTGTGTAGCCCATATGTCTTTAAAGTGTAAGAGTTGCAAATTACAAGAAAAAAAAATTCTGAAACCAAATTGTTTATTAGAGAGTAGGTTGTTTGTCTCTAAGTGGAGGATAATGGATTGATTAATAATTGATTCCATGATTTTACAGGTGATGCAGCATCAGGAGATTGGTCTGTAATTTTCAACTAGGCTGGGCTCTCCCTTTTTGAAGATGGGGATGACTGTGGCTTGTGACCATAGGTTAGGCAAGGAGCTGGTCCTGAAAGATTTTTCAAAGATTATGCTTAGAGGTTCTGCTATGGCAGTGGATAGCTTTTTTAAGAAGTAGGCACATATTCCATCCGGTTCAATAGATAGAGATGGTTTTAGATTGCATACTGCTTTTTCAACATTGTCTTCTGTAAAATCAATATTTATTAGAGTTGTCTGTGGTTCAACTAGGAAATACTGGGCATGATCCATTGCTGTTTACAAATACTGAGAATGTGTTAAAGAGGTTGGCTTTAATGGTGTCATTGTTGCAGTCTTTACCATTAGGTCCTATCAGGGGTGGGATGGACCTTGAGTCTTTTAGTTTGTTGTTTACAAAATTGTAAAAAAGTGCTGGTGGAATTGGTGCATAGAAGGTTTTCCTCTTGTTTAATGTAATAATTGGTGCATTCAGTCTTTATCTGGTGGCATACATTTTTGTATCGGCTTTTGAAGTTGGCAACGTAACCAGATTTGTTTTTCCGCCAGAGTGATCTCTTTTTGGATTGAAGTTTCCTTATTGTTATGGGTAATCTGTTTTTTTGTTTTTGTTTTGGGACTTGTTATTGGTACATATAGTTTGATGACTCTTTTGACTTCAAGTAAAAATATGTTGTAATGGTCTTCAACAGTATTACATCCAGTGAATAGAGATTGCCAATCAAACGATGAGAGATCATTGTCTATAAGATAATTGTTGCCTTTTTTGAAGTTATAATTGGGGATTACATCATTGTGATGATTTTGGTGTGGGCATATGTTGAGACAAAAGTCAATCATATTGTGGTCACTGTTGGAAAAGGGTTCTTTAGTTTGTATTCTGTCAATTAAATTCAAACTGTTGCAGAAGATGAGATCGAGGCAATTGTTAAGTCTAATATTGTTGGTTACTAGTTATTCCAGTCCCAGATTTGTAACAGCATTGTAGAAAGTTGCATGTATGGGTTCAGTTGTACATTTGTTTAGGGTCCAGTTAATATGAGGTAGATTGAAGTCATCAAGAAAGATAAAAGCATGTGGGCAGGATGTTGCCCACGTTAGTAGTGAATTTAGCTTGTTTACATGTTCGATGTCATAATCAGGTGCTCTGTAACATAGTAAGAATCGAAATGTGATATTTAAGGATAGTTCACAAATGATGGTCTCAGGAAGAGCAAGCTCCTGGGTAACTTGGATGTGTTTTAGATGTAAGGACTTTTTATAGAAGATAGCAACACCACCTCCTCTTCAAATTTCACGATCTGATCGGTAAACATGGTAGTCTCTTATGGTAATGCAGTCAGGGAGAGATGCATTGAGCCATGTTTCACAGACAAATATGACGTAAGTACAAATTATTCACAAGGCTTCTTGCATTGAGTAGCTTGCATTTAAGGCCAGCTATAGTTGGAATTGAGGTAGTTAGGGGCGTGCATGCCTAGTCTTGGGTGATAGTTTTGTATTAATTGCTCCGGATTGAATGTGCTATTGTTAAATAAAAATAACTATGAATTAATTTGTGAATCTTCAGCCTATTGTTGTGTCCTTTTTGTGTGTGTGTTCAACTAAAATTTTAAGAAGCCTTTTGCTAATCTAATTGGCCTTTGAACATCTAATTGGATGTTAACTGCTCATTCTCTAATGAACTATATTTCTACTTTAATGCAATCAGAGTTCAACAATTTTTAACTTCAGTGAAATGAAAACTGAGCTTTGTATAATTAGTAATCAGGAGGAAATATTGCTACACATAAACTACTGAACACAGAACCTGAAATGAAAAAAGGGTATCATACCAAAGCATGTTGAATCCTGATTATCTTTTTATATCACAATACTTGTCCTCAGGTAACTTATTGTGTTTAGGCTATTTCTTTTTAGCATTATTATATTGTTTTTCATTTTAAAATCTTAATTCTTAATACTTAGTCACCATGTAGCATTGGAAGGATTAAAGTATTACACATTAATATTTAATTTAAGAAACTGAATAGGTGGCTTCCTTGCTTTCTTCCTTGCAAATGTATGGAGTTACTTTATTATTTCATAATTATCAACCTGGATTTCACAAGCTTTACAACCACTTGTGAATGAATAAATTAATGCAAAAATGAGCATAAAGCTCCAAAAGGTTATTTGGGTACTAGCCACAAGAATAATCTGACTAATAAAAAAAGGATAAAGCAGGTGATACTAGAGATCATACCTCAAAAAACCCAAAACTAATACATCTGATTTCATATTAACCATATGCACATCTATTCAACCTAAATCACATTACATACTTTGGAAGCAAACCCAGCACAATCCAGAGTAGGCTCCTACATTCATTTTTCCTTACTAAATGACAATTCCCTCAAATATGGTTGGCATTTGAGAAATGGTCATTGCAGATCAAATACCACCTAGAGAGATTTTATATCACTTATCATCATCTCCCATATTTTTTTTTCTTCACTAAGCAGTAATTTCCAGACTGGCAAAATACTGCATGATATGAACCAATCTCCGATAGTTTCTGTAGGAAGAAAATTACTTGGCCCATTTATAGGGGGAGGAAAAAAAGGCAAAATAATATTAACACATTATTTCAGTGGGGAAACAAATACAAAGTCTGTTGCCCAGGAAAAATAGCTTACCCTGAAATGGAAAAGTCTCTATGACCAGAGCAAAAGAAGTCAAAATTAATTAAGTAAAAAAGCAGCAACAAGGTGAGTGGTCTTTTTTTTTTTTGGTCTTCCCTTCTCTTCTCCCCTCGTCTCCCATCACCTCATACCCCATCCCTTCTTCTCTTCTCTACTATATTCCCACATTAAATAGCAACAGCACTTAGATTTTGATACCATTCCATAGCACTTTGCAGCACACCATGAACAGTTTACAATATCAGCATATTACCCCAAACAATCTGGGTCCTTATTTTACCAACCTCAGAAGCATGAAAAGCTGAGTCAACCTTGAGCCTTGTCAGGATCAAACTAAGGCTGTGGGCAATGTTAGCCTGCAATACTACATTCTATCCACTGTATCACAAAGGCTCTCATGAATGATGGGCAAATTCCAAATAAAACAATGGTGGTAGGTACCACATGTTTATCTATTTCCTTTTATTCTTCTTTTTTCCTTTTCTCTCTTTTTCTCTTTTTTTCCTTTCTTTATTTTTACTTAAGCTGTCAGATAAAAGTTTAGTTTAGTATAATTTATTGTCATTGCACTTCATACGAAATCAAACACCATCTTCAGTGCACATCATGACCATGACCATGAAAATAAACACAAATACACATCCTTCACCCTTCATACATTGAACCAGAAACCCCCAACACCACACCAACACTGCAGTATACAGCAGAATTCAAAAGAGCTACTGCCTGGGATAGAAGCTGTTTTTCAGCCTATTTGTCCTTGTTTTTATTATTCTGTACTGTCTGCCAGATGGCAATAGTTCAAAAAAAGGGTTCCCAGGATGAGATGGATCTTTGAGAATGTTTTGACCTTTCTTAAGGCAGTAGGAGCTATAAAGCTCTTCCAAGGAGGGGAGAGGGCAACCAATGATCTTCTGGGCAATGACATTAACCCTCTGAAGTGCTTTCCCATCTGCCACTGTGCAATTGGCAAACCATACAGAGGTGTAGTATGTTAAAATACTCTCTACGGTGCAGCGGTAGAAGGTCACCAGCAGTTTTTCATTCAGTTGTTGTTTTCTGAGAAGTCTCAGGTAGTATAATCTCTGCTGGGCCCTTTTGACCAGTGCTGCAATGTGGGCACCCCAGGTCAGGTCCTCTTTTAGGGTAACACCCAGAAATTTAAAACTGGCCACTTGCTCTACTCAGTCTCCATTGATAAGCAAGAGCTGGATGTTTGATCTGTTCATTCTATAATCCACTATAAGCTCCTTAGTCTTATTGGTGTTGAGGACCAAGTTATTGTCTCCACACCACCACCACACCACCAAAGCAACCGGTCCACCTCATCTCAGTATGCAGACTCATTCCCCCGGAGATAAGTCCCATCACTGTTGTATCATCTGTTCCATCACTTTTGCCAGAGTGTTTAAATAACTATTTGCAAGGGGTTTCTTAAATTAATCTGGAAAGCTTTATAGGGTAAGAGTTACCAATATATTAACAATATGCACAAGTTCAAAAGGGATTATACATTCAAAAACAAATTGCAAAGCTTTGGTCACTCAAGTCAGCATTACCTAGCCTTAAGTGACCATCAAGGACAACCTTCAATTTCGTATAATTAGAAAATGGTGATGCAAGAAACATCTTCCAGGCAATTACATCGAAATGATTATTAAAGGGAGCAAGAGTATTAAAATATTACTGGACTAACCATTAGTAACACAACACAATTTTCAGAATTGAAAGAAGCTATCATGTGAACTTTAGATTTGGTTTCTGTCATATAATTCAAATTAGAAATTAGTAAATTGAAATTGGAAATGTGAAGTGAAGTGACACTAAACTATTTGGGCTTGGGGGGAAGGGAATAAGGAACATATCAAAAAAGATCTTCAAAATGGATTATTTTAAATAACAAATGCAATTTGGTACAAGGATAGTGTCAATAGGTTTGGTTGCAGCAACTTCATTTTAGTTTTTGCTGAATTTTGGGGACAGCAACCAAGTTGGCAAAAGTGATAGTTAAATAGGCATGTGGAATGTGAAAAGAAAATTACTTGGAATAAAATAATTGGATTTGCAGGTGGGTGCATGTTAATATTGTCCACTGATGTATTAAACCAGAAGAAATCCATCAAGATCTAATCAGCCAGAGACCAGAGCACTGCAATCAGAGATTTAAAAAATATGTTAACAGTTACAGTGGCACCTTGGTACTCAACAGCTTTGAAATTCGTAGATTTTGATACTCAATGCTTTTTGACACAAAAAAATTTCTCCCGGTACTCATTGTTTGTTTGGTATTTGACACACAAGCTAGAATTTGTCAATGTCAGTTACCTCATGACTAATACATTATTTCTTATAGGAAAAAATGTTTGCATTTGTCGTTTTTGGTACTCATCACATCTCTCCTTAAGTACCACTGTAATTGCTGTGCAGTTACATTTGACTCAACAAACTAACAGGAAATGAATGTGCAATAGACATTGTTGATAAAGGATAAAAGAATAAATTGTACAAAACATTGTTTGAAGGCTCCATTATTCAAACCTTACACCTGTGTCTTGAAGTTCTCAATTTTAGCCCCCACAGTCAAGGACAGGAAGTGTGTAAATTGTTATAAGTGAGTGAAGGTGTGTTTGGGTTTTTTCCCCCCAAAACTTTGAAATCAATAAAACTTCAGTGTTGCTGAATATCAGCATACAGTGTTTCTCTCAGCATATATTTAAGCTATGATTCTGGATATTGGAAGCTATGTCTCAACATCAGGGAGAATTTGATTCTATGATGCCAATGGATTCCTCAGGGTGCTATTTCTTTATAACAGGTAGAACAATGTGCATAAAGGTATAACAGGTAGAATAATGTGAATAAAATGGATTAAACAAAAATGCTAATTTTAAAGATATGATGATAAAAAATTTATCTGGTGGATATTGTTCAGAAAAGGTTTTTGGAATGGCAGTGGATAGCTTGAAAGGAATAAAGCTATCTCAAGAAAAAAAGTTTAAAAAGAACGCTAACAAAATGGTCAGTATTATAATCTCTTATTCTGTACTGTGTACAAATTTGATTAATGCACTTCAAAAAGTCTAGTATGAAGCCCCCCAAAATTGAGAAAGGACAAGATGGTTAAAGACTTCTAGCAAGTCAGCTAAAAGAAAAGGATACAATACCAGAAATTTTATAAATGTATAGAAAAGGCATGCTAGAGCTCCCAAAATGTTTATTTAAAACCTTTTAAAGGGTTTTTTAAATTGATTTAAATGATTTACATAAACACACATATTATGAACCTAGGCAACTCACAAAACAATAAAAACAACAACAAATGAACTAAACCAAAACAATCACAGTAAAAATGAATAGCAATAGCAATAACACTTAGACTTATACACCACTTTACAGTGCTTTACAGCCCTCTCTAAGCAGAATCAGCATATTGCCCCCAACAATTTTGGGTCCTCATTTTATCCATCTCAGAAGGTTTCAAAGTCAACCTGGAGCCTTGAGTCAACCTTGAGCCTGGTGAGATTTGAACTGCCAAATTGAAGGCAGCCAGCAGTCAGCAGAAGTAGCTTGCAATACTGCACTCTAACCACTGCACCACCGTGACTCATATAACACACATTTTGTTTTCAGAATGTCTTTTTTCAGGATATTTGTAAGATACAGCAGAGACCACTAAAGTGGATGACTTTGCAAGGGCATTAAACCAAGTACAAATTAATTAGGTTCTATTGAATCAGATCCAGCTTGTTCTACATGGAGGAAGGATCACCATCTTGTCCTGTTTTAATACCAACTTGAAGCTCTTCCAAGGATATTCCATGAATCCTATTGATGCCATCCACCACCATTTCCACTGTATTCCTTTTCTATTTATCTCAATCTTGCCAAGCATAATCATTTTTCCCCTAGTACAACATCTGTTAACATCATATGCTCAGAATAAATGGCATTCTGTTTGCTAATAATTACTCAAGAGAGCAATCAGCCTTTATTTCATTCAAGATTGATTGTTTCTTCTCTCACTCCCATAATACTTTTGAAATCCATCAAGGTGTTTATCTTCAGAGATGTAGATCTTTTTTTCTCTTACTCTTTGTGGCTTTGTGGCTGTGTCAAACTTTATAGAATTATGTTAGAATTGGAAACTATTCTGATCCTTGTTCTCATTCAAGTGTATTTATTTTTGAAGGTAAGTTTCTCATTGTTTTTTTTCCCTTTCTGATATTAATATGCTCCATATTTCTTCAGTACATTGATTGTCTTCATATATAATTGAGCTTGAAAAGAATAAAATTAAAAAAAAATAAAGCAATCTTCAATACATCCAAAAAATTGACTTTCCATTTTTTATATTCATAACTACTTCTAAGTATTTTTTTTCTTAAAAGTGATGTCATATATGTACTTCAACACTAAAAGTAGTGTTTTAGCCTACAATAATTGTAACTCTACTTAAAATCTGCCTTTCTCTTAATAGATTTGATGTATATATGTATGGACAAGGGACTCGGTGGCTCCATGGCTAAGACGCTTAGCTTGTTAATCAGAAAGGTCAGCAGTTCAGCGGTTCAAATCCCTAGCACCGCATAATGGAGTGAGTTCTTGTTACTTGTCTCAGCTTCTGCCAACCTAGCATGTAAAAAATACAGGTAGAAAAATAGGGACCACTTTGGTGGGAAGGTAACAGCATTCCATGAGCCTTCGCATTTAGCATGCTGGCCACATGACCACGGAGATGTCTTCGGACAGTGCTGGCTCTTCAGCTTTGTAACAGAGATGAGCACCACCCCCTAGAGCCAGAAATGACTAGCCCGTATGTGCGAGGGGAACCTTTACCTTATATATGTATGGTGTTGGGATAATGCATTTTATTTTATTCGCTCCCATATTTCTGAACTATTTGTTCCTCCAGATTTTGTTCTTTTAATAATGTCTTCTCATTGCAAAGTTCCTCAAAAGAACAACAAAGTATTCTGCTACATCCATTATATTATCTATCTATCATACTTTACTTGTCTAAGTCTTTGCAGTAATCAATGAAGCAAAGGTAAATTTCCCTTTATTTTGTCTATTTTCCCTTTAAAGTTACCTTTCGATCAACCTCTGTCTTAATTTGATATTTCTCTTTCCATGTACAGTATAACTTAATTCTTCATGTGAGAAAAACAGTGTGGTGTGGTGATCCACTAATCTTCACATTTTGTTGACATTTGATTTGGGCATGTACACCAACCTTGTTAACATTTGTTAACTTAGGTTCTTAATTATTTTCTATATTTTCTGGCATAGGGTGTAAGTAGTGACACTTTTCCTGCAGTCTTTCTTTCTTTCTTTCTTTCTTTCTTTCTTTCTTTCTTTCTTTCTTTCTTTCTTTCTTTCTTTCTTTCTTTCTTTCTTTCTTTCTTTCTTTCTTTCTTTCTTTCTTTCTCTCCCCCCTTCCTTCTTTTCTTCATTTCTCTATAGTGCTAAATATATATTTTTTCTTTATCAATGGCATCTGGAATAAGTCCTGATATCAAAAAGAGGACACATATCATGATGTCATTATGACAATATTTCAGTCATGTAATGAGGTTATGATGTGTGAGACAAGTATGCAACTTGCACCATTTGCCTGTAGAAGTTATGCTTCATATGCCATCATTTCTTTTCCTCTTCCCTCACCCTGTGGATATCCTTGGGCTCAATAAATATTTCTACCATTCAACAATCTATTTTGTGAAGGGCTTCCATTCACCCTTTCCAACTTTTTAAAAATTATTTATACTAATCAGAGCTTTTCCATAATTACCTTTTAATAGTCTTACCTTCGCTGTAAATTTTGCTGTGATTTCTCTAATCTTAAATATATCTCTCTTTTTTATTTGGTTTCTTCTGTCTAAATACAGGATAAAGAATGTCTTAAATGAAGCACCAGCCTTGATTTAGCAGTGCTAAATTCTCAGCAGGTATGTAATTCAGCCAATTTAAATGTTTATGACACTTAATTTAAAACTGGGCTCATGATGAATCCCTACCTGTCTACAGCAGACCATGTACAAGTGTTAGATTGTAGACTTGTGTGACAAACCTTGTAAAAAAATCAGCCTATAATTCAATTGATTAGTCTTCTGTTCAATTCTTGATATAATTTTGTTTCAATATAAGCAATTTCTGAAAACCAAGAAACTCTTGTTTGGTTCCTTAGTTAGAAACAGAATATTACTGTTGAATTAATCTTACTAAGTTGATTGATTCAACAGTAATCTTCTGTTTCCATCTATCAGGGACCAAACAAGGTTTTCTTGTTTTTCTCGGATGAAGGGCAATAGTTAATTTATTTCACAAATAACTATTTTGTGTGAATCCTCACAGAAGCAGAGCAAGGTTCACAACATTCAATATAGGATGACAATCAATACAATGAATGAAACATAATAAAATAATTAAAATGCAGCACAGTGAAAACCAAGATTAAAGTCAAAGCCATTTATCGTCACAGGATGTAAATGTTAAAAGTATTGTTGCAGGATATAAGCTGTTCCATTATTAATAGTATGATTAGTCACACATCCAGCCAAATATTTAGATTGTCATTTTTATCCAGCTGTCTTGTCTTTCCCAGGAACCTGGGATAAGCAGGTGATGTTCTCTGATGGTGTTAAATGTATTGCCACATAATGTAAGTTGTTCCAAGTAAAGCTGCTTTGGCAAATGACTGATCATGATTTGTAGATGGAAGGTGCTGCAGTTGTTTTGGGGTTGCATGCGAGGTGCCTATTACTATTGGTATTATCTTTTGTCATAGTGGTTCTACTTCTATTTGCAGGTCTTTCTATTTTGTGATCCCACCCCCAAGTTCTTTCTCTTCTATTTGCTGTGAATAAATGTGGCTTCCTGATTATTGTCTATGGAGATTCTCAGTCATTCAGGTCATGATTGTCCCAAAAATGCTTTTTCAAGAGGCAACTGGACTTTCTGGTTTTTCTTTGAAGATGTTGTGCTTCTCATCCAAGGAGTTTCCTGATTATTAGAGATTTTTTGTTCAGAGGAATATGCTGAGGAATATCAGAGGTATATTTAGTGCATTATAGCTAAAATACAGATTCCTTAAAGTCCCCATACTTTTGTAGGAAGAGACATGTGGAATACTATTGCACATTGCCCCTTTTATAGTGTAATTAGGAGAAAAATAATGCTCCATATTAATGACAGATTGTAACTCTCTGGAAAGGGTTTTTCTTTCTGGCAGATGTCATATATCGAGAATATATATTATGCCATCTATTGAGAATTCATGTTTAAAATGTTGTCTTTTAAAAGTGGACATAATTAATGTAATCAAGTGTTTGGTCTTCTAGACATCTAGCTAGATCATAATTTTGGTGTATATACAGTTTATATAAACTTAAAACTGCAGTTGGACATTTAAGATACAGTATTTAGTATTTTGCTTGTATTTATTAAATGAGGTTTCTTCTTCCTTAATACTTTAAATATTTTGCTTCTCTTATAATATGGGATTGCAATAAAATATGTAATAATTTTGTCTACTTATTGAGATTCTTGATTAAGATTTCTTATCCTTTCCAGCTTGATACTATACTGTTTTTTTGAAAAAGTCATTGCACATCTTTCTTATTTCTCAAGGTTTTTACCTTACTTTATTATAGTGGCTTGTTCCAAAAGCTACTTGGTTTCTTTCTTTTTTTCAAATAGTAGGAGTGTGTGTGTGTGTGTGTGTGTGTGTGTGTGTGTACTCTCTGTTTCACTTTTTATAGCATTTTTATGTGTTTCTATAACTTCTCAGGTTCACTTTTGCATAATTTAAATGTGCTAAATCTGTTCTGTCCATTGATCTTATATTCTGACTGCATATTCTCCAAATCATATCTTGTTGGCACATATATTCTCTTCAATTTTCTGAGGTATTTATATTTGGCACAAATAATTCATGTTTCCATAATCAACATCAAAAAGTATATCTGATTACAGGATTGTACTTCTTTTTAGTCTGTTATCCTTTTGTCCATTCAATGATCTCCATGTGTTAAGTCTATTGTCATGTTGCTTGATATAAGTTAAAATTAAATAAATAAAATAATAATAATATAATCTTGTGAGACTTTCAAATACAAACACATTGCCATTTGAAATACAACACACCAGATATTACAGTTGTCAAAGGCTGAAGCATACAAATTATTGATATCTCTACCAAAAGATGCCAGAGTCGAAGAAAAAGAAGTGGAAAAAAATCATGAAATATCATGACCTGATCATAAAACTACAAGGTTATGGATGAAACATGTAACAGTGATACCCATTGTCATCGGGGCACTTGGTACCATGTCCAAGAATTCTACAAAACACATCAAGAAATTGCAGCTTCCTGCAATATCCAGACTCAAGAATAACTGAATTACGATTAGCCAATGAGCAATGATTCATCATTTGAAACAAAGTGCTCAGTGAAATTGAACTTAAAGAAATATGGAAAAATTGTTAAATGGGAACACATACTGCTGAACAGCAGACTGCTGAAGTGGCAGCAGAAAATACTCCAATAACATCTGGAGCAACTGAACAGCCTAAATTAGAAGAAAATGCAGATATTTTGCGAGAACAGGAACAGCAAGGGCCTGAAATCATCATTGAAACACCAGGAGTACTTAATGCCAGGCAGCAAGAACTGAAAGTTAAAATCTTGGCATATGCTGCATCAAATGCAGAAAGAAGAAGGTTTCCAACGTTGAAGACTGTGCCTAGAAAACATTTGGCACCATTGAAGATAGATGCGAATTATGCACTTGCAGAAGTCCAGATAACATCAACTGAACAAACAAATCAGCTTGCCTACAGTACAGCAGTCATAGTAACAGAAGAACTGGGAATTCAACAGCCACAGCCCCCTAGAAAATCTACTGGAAAACCACAGTGGAAAATCAGGTTGGAGTTGAAAATCAATAGCCTGCGAGCACATGCAAGCAACTTGAAGAATTTGCAGGAGAAAAAGCTAAAGAACAGGAAGATCAAGAAACATCTGACAAAAAATATGGGCTCAGCACAAGAAAAATTGCATTGGAAATTGTGAAGCAGCAGATAACAGCAACAGCAAGAAAAATTGAAAGATACGAAGCCAGAATCAATTGTTCCAATCAGACCAAAGATGGTTCTATCAGAGTTTGAATCAGATGGTAGATACGAAAATTGAAAAACCTCAGAAAACAGCAACTACTAGTTTTGGAAAGACCTGTGGGGGATTGAGAAATGTTACAACAAAAATGCTGGGTGGATCAGAGACTTTGAGATGAAATTCTCCAAGAATAAAATGGACCAACTGGAAATAACTAGTGAAATGATAAGCAACAGAGTGAATAAGTCAAGAACTGGACATCGCCTGGCAATGATCAACTGCATGGCTTTTGGCTCAAATACCTGACCAGCCTGCATGAAAAAAATGGCCAAACAATTCAATGAGATGCTGCAGACAGGAAATATCAGTGAATGGTTATCAGCTGGGAAAACCTACTTGATACAGAAGGATCCAAGGAAAAGTAAATAAGGAAAAGACCTGGTTATGGCTGACCAATGGAACACTGAAGAAAGAGACAGAAAGCCTGATTCTTGCAGCCCAAGAACAAGCCATCAGAACGAATGTAATCAAAGCCAGAATAGAAAAATCTGCTGATGACCCCAAGTGCAGACTCTGCAAAGAAGCAGATGAAACCATCGATCACATACTGAGCTGTTGTAAGACAATTGCTTAGACTGACTACAAACAACGTCACAACACAGTCACTCAGATGGTTCCCTGGAACTTGTGTCACAACTATCATCTGCCTGTAGAAAAGAACTGGTGGGATCATAAGCCTGAAAAAGTGATCGAAAATGAGCATGCAAAAACTACCGTGGGACTTCCGAATACAGACTGACAAAATTTTGGAACACAATACCCTGGATATCACAATTGTGGAGAAGAAAAAAGTGTGGATCATCGACATTGTCATACCTGGGGACAGCCAAATTGACGAGAAACAACTTGAAAAAATCATCAGATATCAGGACTTGAGAATCGAACTGCAGAGACTCTGGCATAAACCAGCGCAGATGTTCCAGTAGTACTTGGCACACTGGGTGCTATGCCTAAAGACCTAGGTAAGCACTTAAAAACAATTGGCACTGACAAAATCACCATTGGTCAGCTGCAGAAGGCCACCTTACTGGGATCTGCTTGCATAATTCGCCGATACATCACGTAGTCCTAAATATCCTGGAAGTGTTCGACTAGTGATTTGTGATACGAAACCCAGCATAGTTATCTCATTTGCTGTGTACACTGTCATTTTTTATGTCAAATAATAATAATATAATTGAAAGCTATTAAACATTACCAGAAATAATAAACTGTTATTTACTGTTTGTGTCCAAAAATGGTAACATAAATATTACAAACTAATCCATTATACCACTGAACATTTCCAAAAGAGAAACTATCCAATCCAGATAACCATTAAGCATCACCAGAAATAGCAACTAATTATTTTAGCCACAGTTGAATAAACCAATTTTAGTTTTATTGTTTTTCTTTTTCAAGAGGCAACTGGTGCTTTTTCAAGAGGCAACTGGACTTTCTTTGTTAGAACTGAAAAAAGCTTTTTGAATGAGAACTGAAAGGAAAAACAAAGAAAGTCCAGTTGCCTCTTGAAAAAGCACCTTTGGTACCATGACAACCATGGCCTGGGTGACTGAGAATCTCCATGGACTTTTTTCCCCTTTCCAGCCATCCTTAAATCCCATAGACAGAATTCTAGCTTAGTTTCTTTACTCCTTCCCTTGAAGCTTTTATCATCTTTATCCAAGACCATTTGTACTTGTCATGAAGTAACTCCAGTAAATCTTTTATACTTCCAGTTGATAGAACAGACCATAGTTCTTTAGTACATTATTTGTATATCCTTTTTTATTTCTAAATGGTCATGCAATTCCACTTGTATTTCCAGTATTTCCATCTCTTTCTTGTAAGTTGTAATTTTTACATCCACCTTAAAGTTCAGTTTGTCCTCAAGGGTGTTTGTTCATCTTTGATAACAACTTTTTCCAGTAAAAAAAGTAAAAAGCTGCAGCACTTTACATGCTCAGAGATCAAAGGTTTCCTTTAAAGTAGCCATCATGCACTTTAGTAATCCACCATGCAAGTCTTGTTTTGCATTGAAATATAAATAAAACTCATTTTTCCACATCATAGGATCTTTCTAATTAGTTTCAAAAGTCTTCTTTAAATCAGCTTCACAAAGGCTTAGCATTTAAACTTATTAGAAACAATCATAAAATCACTCCTTTGTTGTGGATTGCAAAAGGTTACAAAAAAAAATCTTACAAAACTGAAAAGATATAGTTTCCTTTTTTTAAAAAAAAAAAATGGATTGAAAGGAACTTACCCAACCACTTGTAGGCTTGCGGTTACAAAGTTTGTTTGTTTTTTCAATCATAAAGTGGCAGTACAACAAAATAAGTTCCAAAGCAATTAAAAAAGATGAGGTTTGGGCAAGGCTTGACGCTATGAAGGCTATATGTACAGCTCAGAACATGGAAATCCCAACTCCCAGAGGATTGCAAGCAGATGCAAAAATGATGGTTTCTGCTTCTGGCTCACAAAAATCAGCTGACAGAAGTACATGAAATCAATAACCAGATCTCTCTTTTCTTCCAGAGTGAATTTTGGTAACCTGAATTTTATATAAAAAGGTAAAGGTTCTCCTCACATATACATGCTAGTCATTTCTGGCTCTAGCGGGTGGTGCTCATCTCCATTACAAAGCCGAAGAGGCAGCTATCTGAAGATGACTCCATGGTTTGTTTATTTATTTATTATTTATTGGGTTTGTCAATTGCTTACAAGATAATAGATATAAATAAAAACATAGTTATGAATACATGGATACATATAAGAAAAATTAAAAAAAATAAAAGGAACAATAGGACAGGGATGGTAGGCATGTTGGTGCGCTTATGCATGCCCCCTACAGACCTCTTAAGAAAGGGGTGAGGTCAATAGTAGACAGTCTAAGATTAAAGTTTTTGGGATTTGGGGAAGAAACCACAGAGTCAAGTAGGGTATTGTTATGTTATGTGTCCGGCATGCCAAAGGTGCACAGAACACTGTTACCTTCCCACCAAAGTGGTCCCTATTTTTCTACTTGCATTTTTACATGCTTTCAAACTGCTAGGTTGGCAAAAGCTGGAACAAGTAATGGGAGCTCCCACTGTTATACAGTGCTAAGGATTTGAACCACCACTGGCTTTTTGGTTGAAATGACCCTTTAATCTGCATGGAGAGAAGCAAATGTGGGCATAAGCTTGCCTCACCTCATGGGAAGCCTTGCTTGAGAAAGATGGTGGCAGTAAAAAATATTTTCATAAAACACAATCATCCACTTAGTTTCATTTTCACTTTGACAATTTCATTTCTCTTTCCATTTCACTTTCCAATTGTGTGTGGGTCTGAAAATAAGCAACTCCTGTTTCAATCCTGGTACAGTCAATTTTCAGACTTCTCTGAGGCTTTGATCCAGACTTCTCTGAGGCTTTGATCTGGTGTTAGAAGGAACAGTTTGAGGATGGAACAAATTACCAGAGAAGTAGTGGTAACTGCTTTCTTCCCTGTTGAAATGTTCAAGTGAAGGTGAGATACTCATCTGTTGGGACACTTCAAAGTAAATTCCTACACTGAACAGAGAGTTTTACTTGATTTCCTAAGTAGGAAATTTCACTAGAATTTTAGGATGGTTAATTTTTATGATTGTTTCATTTTCAGTAGGCTTCTGAACACCTGTTGCTTGGAAACATACTAAGAAGATGGCATTGTACAGATGTCATGTTTCCATTTTTCCCAAAGGAGTTTTGCTGGAACTGAACACTGGCTTGCATAGGCTTTTGATCTAACCCAAGGGTCTTCAAACTTGGCAAATTTAAGAATTGTGGGCTTCAACTCCCAGAATTCCTGAGCTAACATGACTGGAGGAGGAATTCTGGGAGTTGAAGTCCACAACTATTAAAACAGTCAAGTTTGAAAACCTCTGAACGCAACACATCTCTTTGAATGCAATACAAAAGAGAAAAAAATATTTAATCTAACAGAAATGAGAAAGGTAAACCTTAAAATCCATTTTATTTATTTGGTGAGCTACATATTGATCCATGGAATACAACAGCCTTACACATGTGAATATGTTTAATGTGTTAAACGTTGAATAAACCATGCCATCAGGTTTTATATGATTTCTATTCTATTAAATTCTATTTAATCCGTAGAATTAGCAAATTTTGGATCTGTATACAAGGTTTAGTCTCAACATACAAATCCAAGAGTATTAAAATATCATATTGCCAGTGCAAATGTGCCTTTGAAAGCACAGTCAAAACTATTACTAGAATCTTAAGATGTGACAAGCCTTTTTATTATCAACACTTTAAAAAAACCACTTCCCCATTTGCATTTATAATCTTTTGACAACCCAAGCTAAACTCAAATTGCAGATTCCAAACAGTTATTGTTTAGCTATGCAGTGATAGCAATAACTTCTAACAAGTTTGAAAATACAATTATATTTTATATGGATAAGCACTATTTTTCAACATAAATGTAATAGCTTTTGGGTTTAATTGGGACAAGCCCAGGGGACGGATTCTACCAGTTCACACCTATTCGCTAGAACCAATAGTTAACATTCTAGGCAGTTTGGAGAACTGGTAGTTAAAAGAAATTACTTGCCTAATCCTGTAAGGAAGGCAGGAAGGAAACATTCTGGTGTTGCTTACAGAAACTGTCTCTCCGTTAACCCTTATTACATTCTTGGTGGGACTAGAATTCCTGTCTCAGGAACGTCTCTGGAGTTTTTTTCCCTTCCTTTGCTGATACTTTGCTTGTGTGGAGTGACCATTCAAAGTTACAATGGCACTGAAACAAGTGACTTATGACCATTTTCACACTTACGACTGTTGCATCATCCCCACAGTGATATTGAGTTTGCCACACCCAGCCAATAACATGACCACCAAGCCATGTCCACCGAGTCACATGACCACCAAGCCATGCCCACCACCTAAGCCACGCCCACAGAACCGGTTGTTAAAAAATTTGAATCCCACCCCCCCTATTGATTAAAAAAAAGTAGGCAAATACAGGCAAAATGGCATTGAAGATTGATGGTAGTCTCTGAAAAATGGAACAGGCAGCTTCTTACATGCATTTCCTTCAATTATTTCATCTCTTTCATCAGTCATAGCACATGCTATTGTATATTTTGGTACGTATGTTTGGATTACAAACCATTTTAGTCAAACCAATTTAAAACATGAACAAACCATACCTTTGTTTGCAATTTAATAATTTCATGTATTTTATTCCTCCCTTTGTTTTCTGTATTTAATTAATAAAAGAAAAAATGTATTTAATTTAATTTTTTTACAGCATTTACAAATCATATGTGAAAAGTTTTTTGAATACATATATTAAACACAATCCAATATTAAATATCCATATTCCTAGTAGCTAAATGATGCTATAGATAAAGGAATTTCTCCAATAATATCGAATATGTATAAACTAGATTGTTTGTAGTGGGTATCAAGTAGACTTTTGTAGTTGACTACAAATATTTTATTTAACTGAAAGAGAAAAGACATTTTAATAAATGTATTTATTCTAAAATAACAAACAAAATGTGTGCAAGATGACATGCAATACTATTTTTAATATCAAGCAATACTTGATACCAACTTTTTAAAGAAATGCTTATACCATATTAGGTGATATGAAAGTATACATGGTAGAGAAAAGTGCTATATTGGAAATAAGCAAAACATATTTAAAAAAAGACTTTATATCTCCTTAAAAGACCCCATTTTATGTAAGAGAGTGGGATGAAAAATATTTCCACCCACATGAAAGCTGTGTTTATGTTCCAAACTTGAAAATTGAATGAGGCTAAATATTCCTAAAATTTTGGAAAAGTTTATCTTAATTTTAAAAATGTTGTTTCTAGATCCAGTTCCATATTCTTAGCATTTTTGCCCAAAAGATCAATTTGATGTTTGCTATCCTTTTATTTAAGTACATCAACTGTACATTACTAAATAGTTGTGGTATTTGGAGGAAGGGGTGTAAAAAAATTCATTTCAAGAGAAACCCAGCATGTTATATGGTAGATTAATGTTTTTACAACCCCAAGACTTCTCACTGAAATGCTGGAAATAGAGGACTGAATTATGCATGCAAGCATGTGTGTGTTCTTAAAAAATCAAGCTGCTATTTTATGCCCACTTACCTAATAATTACTGTAAATGACCATAGCAAATCTAATTTTTCAATGAATAAATATAGGATTATTCTGATATTTGACAAAAAGGACATCTAGTGCTAGAAACCAGCCTTGCTCACTGGATACCTTTCAAGAGTTGTATTATAGTTAAAGCATTGGATCAACACCAAAGAAACCCAGTTTTTAGTTTCTTTCAACAATGGAAGCTTATTGGGTGGTTGGACTAGGTCATTCTTATTAAGACTAACTTATCTTATATATATTTTTTTTCTTTTGAGGAAAACTGGGAGGTCATGCATTATGTTTGAGTTCATTCAATCAATATCTGATTGGGAGTAGTACTTTTGCCACAGAATGGATTTATGAAATTAGATGCCAGGTATATGATATGATAGTGGTTCATTATGTAAATATGAACTAATTTAGTCAATGTGATTAGGGTAAGTTAATGGTAACCCTTCAATGATCTTGCCTAACTTCAAAAAAGATATGTGGGGTCAGAGGTCATTCAAGCTGTTACTGCATGAGAGTCCCTCATAAAAATTGTAAGCTAGACTAAAAACAAAAAAAAATGTTCCAGAAAAGGAACTTGGTAAACCACTTTTGCACTATTACATGTCAAATAACCAAGCTATGTTCATGTAATCACATCACTCTCTTTTCAAGGTAGACTTTTCATGAGCAAAACAAGTCAAAGGAGAGCAGGATGCCCCTGTAGTAGCATACACTAATACACAGAAAAGAAAATAAGAATGACAAGCTGACTGGATCAAGACTGTAATGAATTTAGTTCTATCAGTCTGATTTGTGTGAACATTTTACCAGCAGGAGAGAACAACTGCATTTAAATTACCATAAGAGACTTTACTGGAGGAAAAAAAGAAAGATCATCATCCAGAATTCCTAAGGAATTGGTTAAGTCTCCCATAGTTGCCTCTTAATCAATCATTATTGGTAAGTTTGGAAGGAACAAAATGCTTCTTTAACAAAGTTCTGTCCTCTGTCTGTCTGAATATTTATGGTTTTGATTAAAAATAATGACTGCTTCTAAAACCCAGTGGGAATATTATTAGAAGCTTGTCTAACAGTCTAAAAACTCAGTTATTGATTGAACTACTAAATCTACAGATGTTTTCAAATCTGTTATTTTACACTAGAGAATAGTTAACCCTAAAGAGAAACATTTGGATTCTAATCTCAGTGGGCTGGTTTTTTGCAAGGATTCCTTCTTCTCCCTCAGTCATTTCACATTCATTTTCTTCCTGCATTGCAATTAATATTTACTTGAAAAAGATGGAATTCAACACTGTAATGAACTGGCATTTTGTCAATGTTATTTTTTTTCCAGCAATTTTTATCAGAGGCTAAGAGGAACATGTTTTGAATATATTAATATTTAACTAAATCTGATATGAATCTTTTAACAATTGTGCTAGTGGGAGCATCAGTAACATAGTGCTAATGATACAGAATAGCAAACCAGGAAATTTGTTTTTTTAAATCTCACCTCCACCCATGATGTTTTCTAGGCATTTACTTTCATTTGCTTCAATCATAATTTGCCCTCCAGCTACAGATTCCTAAAAGAAAAAAAAAAAGAAAAGTACTCAGGGAAATTTTGAATGTGGTCTTCAGCTATTCTAAACAAAGTAGATAAAGCTTTTGGGTCAAATTTGCTTGTCACTGGAAACTGGGCACTGGAATCAAAATAAGCCAATATATTATAAAAGTGAAGAAACCAATATTGCTAAACTCATCATCAATACTAAAATATACAGATTCAATTTAAACACACTAAACACAAATCATATTTCACAAAACTATCATTCTTTTTTCCTCCTTGGGAGTTCTTTGGGTTTTTTTCCCCTCATGGGCGTTTTATTATTATTATTATTATTTGCAATCTTAATAGTTGCAAAACAACAACAACAACTGATTGTTGCTACTCTTAAACACTTGAAGTCATTAATCCTTTCTGACTGGTCAGTTTCCTTAACTGTGATAGCAATGTTTCATTTGAAATTCTCATAATATGTTTATAAATATTTTTATTAGGTAAAATACATACATTAGGTAAATGTACTTGCTGAGATATTAGTAAAATTTGCTTGGAAGCTAAGCAGTACAAAAAATGCCTATAAAGATTATAAGCAAGGACACATAAGAATTGATATATGAAGATAATGGTAATATGATTTAAGATTTTAAAAATAATTCAGCACATATAAAATAGAATGGGATGAAGTTATAGATGAAAAAATTACAAAAGAAATGAAATGAAACCCAACAAATGACATGAATGAAACCACAATAAAAAAAGCAAGTTAAATATCAATTAGTTAAAAACAATTTAAAATAAATTCTAATATATTCACTGTTAAGCCTGGATTCCCCAACGGGTGTTAAGGAAAACAAACTAAACAGAATGTGCAGCGAAGTCAGATAGGAAGACAGGTAAATGTGTGAGATAAGTTTTCTAGTTAACACGCAGTAAAAATACAGATACGCTTGTGCTATCAAAATTATAATTTATTCCATTTAAGTATTATAGCATAGTCATTATAAACAGTCCATTAGTCATATATCAATTTCAGTCAAGTCTTGTCAGGGATACTCTAATTGCAAAGTCCGTGTCGAATAGCCAGTGTCAGTACACATATAATAAATCTGTCCAAAACTTATCTTCTCTCCGTTGAGAAATATCTTCAAAATAATCCAACACTTCTTCTCCTCCCTGATCCAGCAAGAATGCAGTCTTCAATAAGCCAGCCAGTGTCAGAGAGTGCCTTGCTGCTTATATAGTACTTTTACAGCTGCACCCTTAATTACATTCCTTTAGCTTAAAGTCACATACACTTTATGTGACAAACCATGATTCATCTTTTTATTATCTTTACCCAAAACAGTTAGGGTAAAACAATGTTATCCCTAACATTCTCCCCTTTTGGGTAATAATAATAAATATTACAATAATATATCCATTTACACTTTCAAATCATAATTGTCACAACTCTCTTTAAATTTTACAACACCTTGTGCTTTTGTAAACTGGTCTGCAATATTTTCTTCCGTCATGCAGTACTCAAGTTTAATTAGACCATTTTTCACAGATTCTCTAACATTTAAGTATCTTAAATCAGTATGCTTTGATCTAGCCTTTACAGCAATATTAGTAGCTAATTGTATAGCTGCCTGGTTGTCTTTGTACACAATAATGGAATCTTTAACAGTTATACCCATGTCTAATAATAACTGTTTGTACAGAATTAAGTCAGTGCATAGTAATGACAGACATGAAAATTCTGCTTCCATCGTTGACAAGCTAATATGCTGTTGTCTGATTGACCTCCACCCTATTAATGTTTTACCAAGTAATATAGCCATCCCAGATGTTGATTTTCTAGTGTTTATGTCAGTTGCAAAACTTGCATCTGCATAGGCACTAAGATTCAAATCACCTTTTGGCTCTAGATACAATGCATGGTGCATTGTTCCTTTAAGATATCTTAAAATTCTCTTTAATGCTTGCCAATGACATTGATGTGGATCATTATTATATCGTGCCAGCTGATTAACACTATAAGCTATATCTGGCCTTGACCAATTGCTTATATATGATAAACTACTAATCAAAGATTGATATATGGTCTTATCAAATTTGGGACTTTGAGCATCATTTTTGCAAATTTCCTGACTCATTGGAGTCTTTGCAGGCTTACAAAGTTCCATTTTATACAATTTAATTAATTGGCAAATTTTATCCTCTTGAGATATCTTAAATCCTTTTGTGGTTTTGTTAATTGTCAATCCTAGATACTTTTTAATTTCACCTAAATGCTTTAATTTTATCCTTTTGGCTAATAATGAAATAATCTCAGTAGCTTCATTATTGGTCTTAGTAATCAAAGCAATATCATCTGTAAATAATAACAATAATGACACCGTTCCATTATTTTCTCTTTTAAACATACATGGATCTGCTAAACTAGATTTAAACCTTATATTGTTTAATTCTTTCACAATATATTGGTTCCATTCATAGCCAGATTGTTTCAATCCATATAAACTCTTCTTGAGTTTCCAACAATCATTGCTATTTACTTTATTATCTTTTATACCAACTGGTTTTTTCAAATATATTGTATGCTGCAATGGTGCATGAAGATATGCAGTTTCTACATCTAAATGGTTAACAATATAATTATTCTTAGCTGCCCATACTAGAGCTGCTCTTAAAGTTGTAGCCTTAAGATTTGGTGCAAATACCTCATCATAATCAAATACATTTTTGTTAAATCCTTGTGCTACTAACCTAGCCTTATAAATTACTTTCCCATTATTTCCAGTCTTTACTTTAAATATCCATTTGCACCCAATGGATTTTTCTCCTGGAGGTAATTTGGTTTCTTCATAAACCTTCATTTCCCTTAATGAATTTAACTCTTTTTCCATTGCCTTTTGCCAATTCTCCTGATCCTTAGCAGGATACATCTTAAGTTCATCTATGCTAGTAGGAACTTTATTTACTTGGCAAACAATACTTGCCTGATATCTATCAGGTGGTCTGGTTATACGCTGCGTTGTGCGTCTAGGTATAACAGGACTTACAGGTGGACTTTCCTTTATTTCCTGTTCTTGACTATCTATCACTTCTTGATCAATTATTTCCTCTTGATCTGATTCTATTTGCTCTTCATGGACTTCTTCTTTAATTGGACTTCTCTTATAACTAGTCTTTTCTTTCTGCATCTTGTAGTGTTCTATAATAACATCATTATCTGAATCTTGCTCTATTCTATTCCATCCTATCTGTTCTAGGAATTGTGCACTAGCACTGCAGTATACTCTAGATGTACCTGGTTCCCAGAATCTATAAGATCTATGGTTTGCTTGATATCCAACAAAAATTAATCTTTTAGCTCTTTGTTGTCCTTTGTGCCTGAGTTGTGTAGGGATATGCACCCATGCTGGTGCACCAAATGTGTGAATATAACTCAAATCAGGTTTCCTACCATGCCACAGAGTGAATGGTAATTCACCTGTTTTTGAATTAACAACATTGTTTAATATGTGATTCCCACACATTATAGCTTCTCCCCACAAATTGTCAAGTAATCCAGAATCAGATAACATTGTCCTTCCCATTGATTGCAGTGTTTGGCCTCTTCTCTCTATAAAGGCATTATGTTGAGGCCTATATGGTGCAGACTTTTTATGTTGAATACCTGCCATTCTAAGTCTATTCTGGAATTTATTATTTGTAAATTCCGTACCATTATCTGTTATAAGAGTTATTAATTTCTTTTTAGTTTTCCTCTCTGCAAATTTTAACCAATTAAAGAAATTTGTATACGTTTCAGTTTTTCTCTTCATTAAAAAACAGAAACCATACCTAGAATAGTGGTCCATTATGCTTAATATGTATCTAACACCACCTACACTTGGCTTTTTAGGACCTATTATATCGGCAAATACTACCTCTAAAGGCTCTTTGGTAGTAAATCCATCAACTCTATTTGCCGGTATAACTTTGCTTTTGTTTTGATTACAAGCAGAACATTGCAAATACTTATTACAAGGTTTCAAACTTATTCCTTTAGATAGTTGAACAGTTCTCTTAATCATTTTAAAATTTAAATGACCTAGCCTTCGGTGTAACAAGTGAATACATTCATCATGAGGTTTCTTATTATCATAAACTGTGTTAGCCAACTCTAAACCATTATCATTTAACACATATAATTCACCTCTTAAAGATGCAGTAATTTTCTTACCTTCCTTTTCAATTAAACAAGTATCTCCCCTAAAGGTAATTATGTATCCTAATCTAACCAACATTCTAACTGAAAGCAAATTAAATTTAAGTTGAGGTACATATAACATTTTTATGTTCTCATTTATACTAGAACAATGAGCTATACCTTGACCTTTTGCCTTCAGTTTCCATCCGTTTGCCAATGAGATATGTTGTGAACTCATAGACATTTTTACAAATTTTTTGTTATCATTTGTAATACAGTGGGACGCACCACTGTCAACCACCCATAAATTATTTTTTACAACTCCATTACTATACATTGCTAACTCATAATTCTTATTTCTTCTTTGTTGGCTTACAGCATTCTGGCTTGCATTCTTGTGCTTTGGCTTCTTACAAAATCTTGCAAAATGTCCTCTCCCTCCACAATTAAAACACTTTTTAACTGCGAATGCAGTAGGAGATTCATTATTTTCCTTTTGAGGTTGCTCCCTCCTTAACTGATCTCTTTCAAGCCTTCTTCTGGCCTCTTCAATCAATCTGCCAGTGATATCAGTTAAAGTTAGGCTTTCTTTAGGCAATATTTCAAGGGAAGTTACGTAGTCATCAAAACTTTCGTCTAATGAAGATAGAATTATGTAGACCTGGTGTAGCTCAGAGAAAATTAATTCCTTCTTATGCAGTTCTTGGAAAATGCTTTTCATAGTATTCAAATGACTCAGCATATCACCATTCTTTTGAAGATACGTCCGGAAAAGCTTCCGTGTTAGATTTATGTGAGCACCAACGTTATCTCGAACATAAATCCTCCTCAGTTTTTGCCAACACCCAACAGCAGTTTGCTCTCCTCGTATATGAACAAGCTGCTGATCAGTTAATGATAGTCCAATGATGCAAAGTGCCTGTTCATTTTTCTCTTTAAATTCTTCTATCTTTAGACTATCTTCCTCATCTTCAGGATCCCATTCTTCTACATTTGGTGGATTCTCAATTATGTTCCACAGACCTTCTCTTCGTAGAAGTAGACTACTTTTCATAGACCATGAAACATAGTTTGTTCCATCCAGCTTGGATATAAGGGACAAACTTTGTAGACTGACTTGTGCCATGTTTCACTATATGGAAATAAAACTATAATTGATAAAACACAGCTGTCTGTTTACTGTAACGTGTAACAACACAAAATCTCACTTTTTACATAAACCTGTTTTTATCCTAGTCAAACTGACTTTGCAGTCTCTCTGGGCCCATAACCAGTGTTAAGCCTGGATTCCCCAACGGGTGTTAAGGAAAACAAACTAAACAGAATGTGCAGCGAAGTCAGATAGGAAGACAGGTAAATGTGTGAGATAAGTTTTCTAGTTAACGCTTGTGCTATCAAAATTATAATTTATTCCATTTAAGTATTATAGCATAGTCATTATAAACAGTCCATTAGTCATATATCAATTTCAGTCAAGTCTTGTCAGGGATACTCTAATTGCAAAGTCCGTGTCGAATAGCCAGTGTCAGTACACATATAATAAATCTGTCCAAAACTTATCTTCTCTCTGTTGAGAAATATCTTCAAAATAATCCAACACTTCTTCTCCTCTCCGATCCAGCAAGAATGCAGTCTTCAATAAGCCAGCCAGTGTCGGAGAGTGCCTTGCTGCTTATATAGTACTTTTACAGCTGCACCCTTAATTACATTCCTTTAGCTTAAAGTCACATACACTTTATGTGACAAACCATGATTCATCTTTTTATTATCTTTACCCAAAACAGTTAGGGTAAAACAATGTTATCCCTAACATTCACAATGAGACTTATATTTTTCATGTTAGTGGTGGGGATGGATTTTTTTAAATACCTTATCTGAACATAAAATTTTCTTAATTCCACAATTCCCAAAATATTACTAATGTTATAGTAACGTATAAACTGAAAAGTACATAATGATAAAGTAATATACAAAAATATGAAATGGTAAATGGATTGAATATAGATGCATATGCTGTGTGTGTGTGAGAGAGAGAGAGTGAGTGCACATGCATGTATGATACATACCCACCCTCACATCTACCCACACATTATATATATAATGATTGTAAAAGAAAATAATCTGATGTGAAAATAGGACAACAGAACCTAAGAATGGGGAAAAAGGAGGAATCAATGTAGATTAGTATTTATAGATTTATTTATCAATAATTGATGGTCATAGCATAAAAAGGAGATGAACATTTCAGAGGAAATTTAAGGTCATATAAAAAATATTAAGGTAACAAATAGACCTGGAAAAATGTGAAGTTCAAATGGCTTCTTAGATATTGAAATGATTTTTATCAAAATAATATTGCCCATTCCTTCTCCATCAATATCCCATACCCAATCCTACACAGTTTTAAAGATTTATCTAATCTGGAAGAACACTTTTTTTCACCAACTTCATCTCAAAAGTGTTACTTTTAAGATAAAACACAACCAATAATTCAACCTGTCATTTTTGTTATAAGTTGTGCCACAGATATTACCACCAGTTCGGCAGCTAGAGTACTTCATCCAATTTAGAGAACTGAAATTTTGAAAGGACATTAATAAGCCACAGTATGGCTAGAGGGCTTCAACCATAAAAACCTAAAGCAAAATAATAATAATCTATGAGAAACTGCTAGAGGTATTCGGAATGTTTAGTTGAGAAAAATACAGAAAATTATGATAGGTATGTTCCAGTATTTGAAGAACTGTTGTGTAGAACATGGGTCAGAGATGTTCAGAATTACTCCAGTTATTTTTGTTAGGACATCAGAAACATATGCTCATTATAAGAATGATTCTAAACAGAACAGGCTACCTTGGGACAATATGGACTCGTTTTTATTGGACATATTGAAATACAGGCTGGATGGCCATTGGGTATGTGTGGGGGTGTTGTCTAAATAATCACCAATTTTCCAATTCATATATGACATGTTTCTATTATTCTGTTTGGGTATGCCTTTTTTATACTTTAATGCTATATATTAAAGCCACATCATCTTTTTTTCCCCTTTATCAGTCTTCTTTCATTTTAATTTCTCCGGAGATAGAAAACTGAAGGTATTAAAGCCATGAATTACAATTTAGACTGTGTTTTCAAAAGCCGAGTTCCAATAGATGACCATGTCAGAAGAACTTGCATATTCAAAAACCTTCTTTATATCAATTCCCGGAAGACATTTTGAAATCTTGCTATCCTCAGCATATAGACAATGCCTGGCAAGTAACTAATACATCAGGTACAAGCTTTCTTCAATCAATACTGTCTAGCCAAGTTTTTAACAAAATTATAAAAATAAAAGCAATTTCTCCAATCAGGTGAAAAATGTATCCTATCATGGTTGCTACAATTCATTACAAAAGTAACTACAGTCCATATCTTTTCATCAAAAGCATTTGGGATGTTGAGATAAAATCAGATATATTTGTTTCTGTATGTATACCTATGTTAATACTTAAAATTATCTGTTGAAATAAAGGTCGACTTCTAAGTTCTTAATTCTTTTGTTTTCTTGGAACAGAAATATTATAGCATCTGCCATATAAAGAAGTGTAAAGCATGAAAGAAGAAAAGAAAAAAATCAGACATCATTGAATCCAGCGGAATATGGAATCTATTATCCAAATATATTATACGCTGTATATTTTGAATCCTGCATATATTTTGAATATTGAATATTCTATTTTATTTATTGTCTGGCACTGTGATTTTACCATCATATCACTCTATAACACTCCTTAAAAGTTTGTTAGCAATTTGTCTTATATTTAAAAACCATTCTCAGATATTTATCAATAAAGGACTCTAATAATGGACTATCATATTATTCAACTTCCATAATATAAATTTGGTATCATATACATAATTCCAACCAAATGTTTTTGTCCAGCTGCTATATACTGTATATTACAAAACAATTCCAAACAATTGATAAGATTGTTTTGGTAATATAATTAATATAATTATAATATAATTAATATAATTATAATTAATGCACTATGAACAGATATCAGAAAAGTCAATTATGGCTGAAGGGAAAAGTTATTACTAGCTGAAGAGTAAGTTTGGTTGTGAGTGGCATGACAAGACTCCTAAAATAATGTGGTTAGCCAAAGAATGAATAAGATCAAACTAGAAGATCAGAAGGCTCCTGAACAATATTTTGTATCTTCACCTTTTCTCTTTAGCACATGTCAGTAGCTGAACAGACCAACTATGGTAGCAATATGTACGGTATACAGTATATACAGTAGCAACTACGGTCACAAATGACTTAACAAACTTTCTGAAGCTTCACTAAATCTCTTCTTTTTAAAAGTATCCTGTCAGTCTGAAATATGTTTTGAGCTGCTGTTTTGCTCCTTACCTAATCCATGCAGACACAATTACGACTTCAAATGCGACTTCAGCAATAGAGTGGTCAATGTCTGGAATGCACTACCTGACTCTGTAGTTTCTTCCCCAAACCCCAAAAACTTTAACCTTAGACTGTCTACTGTTGACCTCATCCCATTCCTAAGAGGTCTGTAAGGGGCATGCATAAGTGCACCAACCGTCATTCCATCCCTGTCCCTGTCGTAATGTTCCCTTTTATTCGTATCCATTTCGTGTATTCATAATCATGTTTATATTTATATTTGTTATCTAATACATGCTTGACAAAATAAACAAACAAACAAATAAATAAAATTATAAAAATAACCAAATTGTGAATGATTGTATCCTCTTACATGACAGTTGATATCAGTGTCCTCTGTTTGACTACGTATCAACATTGTCCAATAGTTGATAACGTTATTCATAGATTGTGATTGTCCAAGCAGCTCAGAAAGATGGATGCTGGATGAAGGCAAAAAACAAGGCCGAATGAGCACAAATAAGAACCTGAGTTAGGACTTACTTTATGGTGATAAGGGTAGTGAACCATAATTACTCTCTGTCCTTATTGCATCTGCTGATAGCTGACCAGTGGCTCTATTTTGGATAAGCCTTGGATAAAGAAGTGTCAGGTGACCCCTTGAAGAGTTGCTGTGGCATATTCTTGGTATCTGTCAGGTGAATCACTCAAAGCTGGATTCTGGTTGGGAAGAGCCTTTGAGGATGATGGAGATATATCTGGGCCTTGTTATCTGGCTCAGATATATCTATTAAATTAGCTCCTGTTAAGGAAATGGTTACAGGCCTTTGGCCTTTGGGCTCAGCTTCTTGCATTCTGAATTATGCCTTATCTGTGCTCATTAAGAAGGCATTTTAACTATGCAGGGGCTGTATTCCATTGCCAGAAGTAACTTTTGCATCTGGTTTGAAATCATATGAAATCCTGTTCTTGTCTTTTCCTCCTTTGATTTTTTTTTTATCTCAGTTGTTCCTGACCAAATCTCTTTCTCCTCTTTTGGTAAGCTATAATGTGGTATTGAATTATGATCTGTCTTCTCAGATTATGCTTTCTTCTCAGCCTTTAGTAAGCTATCATGCTCACACATGCTGTTTTCTCCTGCTTTCACAACTCATCTGTTGCCTCCTACCATCTATCGGTTGCTATCTTTTCAGAAAAGTGTGCTTTACAAGCTGTTCTTTACAAGCCTTGCTGTAAATGTACTCCTCCCCAAAACTCCACTCCATTCATGGCATATAGTGTATATTCCTGCCAGGCACCTTCTAATACTCTTCTTAAAATAACTGGTAATCAATCTCAAAGTAATTGCAAGTAAAAAAAAAAATTTAAACCTACAAATGACAGCTTGTGTAAAGATTCTGCAAAATTTGTTTACTGCAAACTGTTCCAGAGATAAGGTCAATTTGAAAAAAATCTTACTGTATTCCAGCTGTCCAGTCCAAATTTACCAAGGCAATCCTTGCAGTTCCAAGATGCATCAAGAAAGCTTTTTTTCTTTTCTTTTCTTTTCTTTTTTTAAGTTAGAGAGATTTGGTTTCTATGAATGCCAGAGCCTGTTTCTATCTCCTTCATTTCTGGTTGAAATTATTATTATTCTTTTTATCCCATGAGTCTGGCTCTACTGGTTCTCGGTGACCATTTTAAATCAACCTGACTAATAAAAGTTAATAGCAAACCCCTTAGGGTTTGTACTTAGTACTTAGGACTAGATAGTTAGTACTTAGGACTTTCTTTGGAAAGTCTCGATCCATTAGGGCTTGAACATGCCGGGAGTAATCTTAAACAATACAACTGTGATATTGATTTTCAAATCAGTTTAAACCTGGTATCCAACCCTATAGTTTATGGATTCTTCTCTTATGGACAAATGCTATTGCCTTATCTCACTTCAATTCCCTTCAATTCTCATTCTGAAATTTTGCTGACATTCACCTTGGCTGGCTTGGATGCTCTATTCTTGGTAGTTATGTAGGGCAGCTATAAAAACATCCCTTTTTAGCTTTGCTGTAGAATCCCTAAGCATATGCTCCTCTGTTGATCTCTCTATAGGGAATCAATAAAGATATATATTTATCTAATTTTAAAGAGCTACCTTGATAGAGAGCTCAATGGCTATCTGTTACTGCTTCTATCTGATCAGGACCCAATTTTGTGCTATTTTTCATTATTGTATTCATCTTATCTCCAGTTGATGTTTAGCATGCATTTGGGTAATTACCACTGCTATTTGTACTACAGTTAGAGGTAGTCCTTGACTTATGACTAGTCACTTAGTGACTGTTCAAAATTACGATCAACTCCAAAAAAGGTACTTATGACCTAGGTCTGAAGTTTAAATGACCCTTCCCCTTAGTCATATGACTAAACATTCACAATGTGTTGTTTTTTTTTGGAAATCGGCATTTACTTCCAGTTTCCAGCAAGTAATGCCCCATAGTGAATGATGGGTTTACTTAACAATTGTGGCATTCATGTAATGACTACTGTGTTCACATTACAATTGCCATGTTTGCTTTACAATCTCTGCAAAAAATCATAAAGGTTCGGTCACATGGTGACCCTCTTTACAAACATAAATACTAACCTAAGTATTTTATTGTTGTCACTTTTGGCCCACAGGCCATAATAAAGGTTTAAATTTGATTTGCCTGCATTTCAGCTGCTATTTTGTTCTATTCATTGGTAATTCTGTATCAAAGATCCTGTGCTTTGATTTTTTTTTCTTTTTCCAATGTCAGGAGCACCATTGGTGCAAATCTCAGCATCTCCAATCTGTTCCATTTTTCTGTTTTCAGAAGGAATGGGATTTGTCTAACAATGTAAGAGTTGCCAAAAGGACTGAAAATTAATATTCAGCTATTTTTTTAAAAAAAAAATCTAACCATGTCTTCTTTCAATTCTTAACAACCTTTCCTCCAGCCAATGAGCTGCATTAGACATCATCTATTTGAAGCAGCTGTTATAAGAAATTGGACTGCCTTCTTTCAGATTTGGCATAATAAATATCTGCCTAATATGAGCCCTATAGAGGAGTTGATCCAGAGGTTTGGCCTCAGTCAGGTGCACAGCAGTTGGAATATATTATGCTGTCTTCTGCACATTATTTGTAGATAATGGAAAAACAGTTACAAATGGCTTCTTTAATATGGAGGGTGTGCAAGATTGATAAGTGCATTGTCTATAATGTCATATTTCAAGTCTATTGAGAGCCACAAATCAAGAGTGAGCCACAAATCAAGGATGCATATAGTCATTAACAAAAAGTTTAAGCAAAAGAAATCAGTAAGGACATTTTTAGTTAGATTAGTAGGTACTCAGGTACTCTTTGTCTCTGTGATCTAAATTAGTAATGGTTTGTGTGTATGTGTTCATATTAAGCCTGGGGAATGTGACAACTTGGTGACTAAGAATCATTGATAATTGCTAGAATAGTTGCTTGGAAGCAAATCTGAACTCTCAGTAAGGACTAAATAACTCAAGACCCATTGAGTCATCATTTCAGAAATATTTACTTACCTAAACACATCAACATGATGACCGTAGGTAAGGAAAAATGCAGGACAAGGGGGAACGATTTCTGACTTCCTGATGACTTCCCCAATGAGCTTGCTTGTGGGAAGTTTATAGAGAGAAACTCAATGGGGGAATCAGTGATAATGTGTAATAGGTACATTGATGTAGGTTGCACCCTCATCCATCTTTCCTGATCTTCATTATAGCAATAGCACTTAGACTTATATACCACCTTATAGTGCTTTACATCCCTCTCAAAGCAGTTTACAAAATCAGCATATTGGCCCCAACAATTTGGGTCCTCATTTTACCCACCTCAAAAGGATGGAAGTCTAATTCAACCTTGAGCCTGGTGAGATTCGATCTGCCAAATTGCAGAGGGAGTAGCTTGCAGTACTGCACTCTAACCACTGTGCCACCGAGGCTCCATTATACCTCTTAGCCTTACCTTTATGCAACTTTCCTGACACATGTTGTACTTTTCCTGCACTCCCTTGCTCCCTCCCCCACCTGGAAGCAGCCACTTACCTGTCTGCTGACTTTGGACTTGTAATTTCCTGCCAGTGTCCCCACTGCTTAATGGGAAGTTTGCTGGAAGTATTGGCAAACACAAACAAGTTTAGATTTCCTGCTAGCTTGCCCAATGACCTGTGGGAAAGTGCCAGGGATAGTTGAAATATGGCTATTTTACTGTGGCTCAGTAAAACTTAATTTTCAATTGCACAGAAGTCATGGGTCCTGGATTTTGGATGCATTCTGTAAGTAAATAATTTGAGATACCTTGATTGAAAAAAATGTTGCTTACAATCACTATTTTGCCCAAGTGAAGGTTACAAACAGATAAATAGATACAAGGGTTGTAGTACTACATAGATAAAGGCCATAAAGTACAATAGGATTTAATTCTGACTACACACATACCACTTCAGAACATGAATATTTGAAATGATTTATTTGAAAAGGATGATATTTGTTTAAACATTAGTAATATTACTTTTTATATGCATTTGCGGGGCTTATTTAACTAGTTGATAAATTTATAAATGAGTCTGGACATATACCTTTTAAATTTTGCTAATCTCTCTCTCTCTCTCTCTCTCTCTCTCTCTCTCTCTCTCTCTCTCTGTGTGTGTGTGTGTGTGTGTGTGTGTGTGTGTGATTATATCAATTATATCTTTTTTCCCATGCAACAACTTTTCTTATTTTTTTAAATAAGCTGAAAACTAAAAAGAAAATGACTTGAGGACATCATATACATACTCACTATCTGAACTGAAATTTTTTGGCCATTATAGTTACTTATATTTCTCTTGAACATTTCTAAGTTATTTAAACCAAAACATATATTTTCTATAGACTATACTTGGAAACAAATCTCAATATTGTGAATCATTAGGGCATTTGTTTCCAACTAAAGACTAAGCTTTGAAAGAACCCAAGACTGAACAACAAAGCATTAGAAGCAGTGGTGGGATTCTACCAGTTCACACCTATTCACTAGAACCGGTTGTTAACATTCTAAACAGTTCGGAGAACCAGTTGTTAGAAGAAATTACTGGCCTAATCCTGTAAGGAAGGCAGGAAGGAAACATTCTGGTGTTGCTTACAGAAACTGCCTCTCCATTTACCCTTATTACATTCTTGGCAGGACTAGATTTTCCTTGTGTGGAGTGACCATTCAAAGTTACAATGGCACTAAAACAAGTGACTTATGATGATTTTTCACACTTATGACTGTTGCATTATCCCCACAGTCATGAGAGGCCAGATGCGATGCATGCCTCGATGTGAGTGATATTGAGTTGGCCACACCCAGCCAATAACATGACCACCAAGCCATGCCCACCACCTAAGCCATGCCCACAGAACCGGTTGTTAAAAATTTGAATCCCACCACTGATTAGAAGACAACCTATTATTTCATCAGTTCATAATGGTGACATTTTATTCAATGTTCAAAGGTCAATTGTATTGTCTTTGATGATATATAGAGGTTTTTTTTTTCCTAAGCTACATTTTGCTGGGCAGCAACCTAAAATCCATTTCCTTTTTAAAATGTCAATACCTTTTTATGCTTCAACATATATTTTTTTTAAAGACGAATATTCTTTTAAAGGAAAAGCCACTTAAAATGCTCCCAAGAACCATCCACTTGTGGGATGCTTCTGGGATGAAAAAAAATGTAATGTAAATTGCAATCTTAGATATAATGCCTTGTTTTCATTATCTGAGCTAACTCAGTAATATATGTCATTCAAAAGCAAGCCAGTAAACTAATGGCTGGGGTGAAGAAAGAAAAACCATTAGGAATCTCTATATTATACTTGTAGTTCAAAAACACATTATTTTCATTCTTGTAGCTACAATTAGCAGTATATTAGAGTAACATTCTGAAGCATACACACACACAAAAAGGTATCAAGACATATCCAAAACAGAAATAAAATGATCTCTGTGTGTATGTGTGTATGTATGGAATGGATTTTTCTTTTTACTGACATCTTTCTTCCAATATTCTGGATGGAATGAGGGATAAGGCCTATCTATCTCCCAAGAAGTGTTCCATCTAAGAACTGAATATGGGAGGTTTTCTTTCACCCATGGATACTTTCTGATTCATTGTTATAGCAATTTTAGCAAAAATTATAATTGCAACAGTAAAAATTAATAGAAACTGAAAAAATATAGGAATAAAAAGAGTAGAAGATGCAAAAAAGGGAAAAAGAAAAAAGAGGAAAAGAAAGAGAAATGAAGAAAAATAAGAATATAGCCAGGGATAAAAAAGAAAGTAACTCCTACTTCATCCCAAGTTTAATTAGTTTTAGTAATGTATCATCTTCTCTTTAAAAATCTCTTCTTCCCATATCTCATTTATTATCTCAAAACAAATCCATACAGATTGTCATTTCAGTCCAGATATCAGCAAAAGTTCATTAAAGGTTTCTGGAGATAACACCTATGTTAACCTTCTTCAAATAAAATAATTAACCTTCATCAAATAAAATAATTTATTTCATTTACTTCCAACAACCTTAATCTTTAATCCCTACAAATAATGTTGTAGAACTTATTCCTTTTCATTTTTTTTGTCCTTTCTCAAAAGTTACTTCAAAAGTTTTACAAGCCTTTTTTTGTAAATACAACATAAGAAAATTATACATGATTATACTTTAATAATTTTAATAATTATAACATTATCTTGGTTTATTACTTGAATATCACTTTTAATTATTAAGACATCAGCCAGTTTCATTTGCATGTCCAGTGTACTCCTCATGAGGAACAACTGTGTGGAGACTTGTGGATAATCTCATGTCTTCTCTTTGCCTAAAGAAGTATTATTGAAAGCCTATCTACTCATGGATCTTCATTCCATTGTAGTCAGCAGTTCTATTTTTCACAATAGTCTTCAGTCTACATTTCTTTATTGGGAAGCTCAGACACTTTGTAATTCAGGAGAATCTGCTAGTAGAGCAAGGGACAAAGTATTATTGTCAATTCCTTATATCCTGGGGTCCCATGTGACTTTCAAAAAATGTGTTGTGAGATTCATGAATTCTCTGGAGTAGCATAAAGGATGGTATTGGAAGCTATAGGGGGAATGGAGAAATTGGTCTAAACTGATTTCCCAAATTCTAATCCTTACCTTGCTCAGAAATAATTCTCATTGAAGGAGATAATTCCTATGTGTAGAACATTGCTTTTGCATTTATTTTATTTTGTTTTATTTATTTATTTATTTATTTATTTATTTATTTATTTTTATTTTTATTTGTCAATCGCTTACAAGATAATAGGTATAAGTATATACATAGTTATGAATACATGAAATGGGTACATATAAGAAAAATAAAAGAAACAATAGGACAGGGATGGTAGGCACATTGGTGAGCTTATGCACGCCCCCTACAGACCTCTTAGGAAAGGGGTGAGGTCAATAGTAGACAGTCTAAGGTTAAAGTTTTTGGGATTTGGGGAAGAAACCACAGAGTCAGGTAGAGTATTCCAGATATTGACCACTCTGTTGCTGAAGTCATATCTCCTGCAATCAAGTTTGGTGGGGTTAACCTTGAGTTTGTATCTATTGTGTGCTCTTCTGTTGTTATGGTTGAAACTGAAGTATTCATTGACAGGTAAGTCATTGCAATGTATGATTTTATATACCATACTTAGATTAGACCAAAGATGGCGTAATTCAAAGTTTTCTAGGTCTAGAATTTCAAGTCTGGTGGCATAAGGTATTCTGCAACGGGTAGAGGAGTAGAGAACTCTTCTTGTGAAATATTTCTGGACTTTCTCAACTGTGCTAATATCAGATACATAATGTGGGTTCCAGACTGATGAGCTGTATTTGAGTATTGGTCTAGAAAATGTTTTGTATGCTCTAGTTAGTAGTGTGATATTACCAGAGAAAAAGCTATGTAGGATTAGGTTAAAAACTCTTAATGCCTTTTTGGCTATGTAGTTACAGTGGATTCTAGCAGTTAGATTATTAGAGATGAGTATTCCAAGGTCCTTTACAGAGTTTGGATCATCAACAAGGTCTTGACTATTCAGCTTGTATTTTATTTTCTGATATATTTTTTTGCCAACATGTAAGACAGAGCATTTATTTGTTGAGATTTGAAGTTGCCATTTGATTGACCATTTTGGTACATAGTCAAGATCTTTTTGAAAGGTAGCAGTATTGTCTGTGGTATTGAACAGCTTTACATCATCAGCGAAAAGAACGCAGTTGCTCTTAATATGATCACAGAGGTCATTTATGTTTTTGCAGTGTAAGAATGGCAGATTACAGGATAGTTTTTTTTCTGAAACCAAATTGTTTATTAGAGATTAGGTTGTTTGTCTCTAAGTGGAGGATAATGGATTGGTTAATAATTGATTCCATGACTTTAACAGGTGATGCAGCATAAGAAGATTGGTCTGTAATTTTCAACTAGGCAGGGGTCTCCCTTTTTGAAGATGGGGGTGACCGTAGCTTGTGAATATAGGTTCGGCAAGGAGCTGGTCCTGAAAGTTTTTTCAAAGATTATGCTTAGAGGCTCTGCTATAGCAGTGGATAGCTTTTTTAAGAAGTAGGCACATATTCTGTCCGGTCCAATAGATAGAGATGGTTTTAGATTGCGTAGTGCTTTTTCAACATTGTCTTCTGTAAAATCGGTATGTATTAGATCATTGTAGTTTTCTGTGGTTCGGCTAGGAAATACTGGGCATGATCCATTGCTGTTTACAAATACTGAGCCAAAGAATGTGTTAAAGAGGTTGACTTTAATAGTGTCGTCATTGTAGTCTTTGCCATTAGGTCCTTTCAGGGGTGGGAAGGACCTTGAGTTTTTTAGTTTGTTGTTTATAAAATTGTAGAAAGTGTGGGTGGAATTAGTGCATAGAAGGTTTTCTTCTTGTTTAATGTGATAATTGGTGCATTCAGTCTTTATCTGGTAGCATAAATTTTTGTATTGGCTTTTGAAGTTGGCAATGTGATCAGATTTGTTTTTCCGCCAAAGTGAACTCTTTTTGGATTGAAGTTTCCTTATTGTTATGGGTAATCTGTTTTTTGTTTTTTTGTTTTTTTTGGGGGGGGGAGTTATTATTGGTACACATAGTTTGATGACTCTTTTGATTTCAAGTAAAAATATGTTGCAATGGTCTTCAATAATATTGCATCCAGTGAATATAAATTGTCAATTGAGGGATGAGAGATCGTTGTCTATAAGATCATAGTTGCCTTTTTTGAAATTATAATTGGGGATTACATCATTGTGATGATTTTGGTGTATGTTGAGACAAAAGTCAATCATATTGTGGTCACTGTTGGAAAAGGGTTCTTTAGTTTGTATTCTGTAAATTAAATTAAAACTGTTGCAGAAGATGAGATCGAGGCAGTTGTTAAGTCTAGTATTGTTGGTTAGGAGTTGTTCCAGGCCCAGATTTGTAGAAGGTTGCATATATATATCCTGTAATCTGCAACTCTTACACTGCAAAAACATATGGACGACACAACTCGATCAGGGCAAAGCAATAGACGCAATCTACATAGACTTCTGTAAAGCCTTCGATTCAGTGGTACACGACAAACTACTCCTAAAAATAAAATCCTATGGTATCTCTGGACAACTGCATAACTGGATAGAAGCATTCCTGTCAAACAGACAACAAATGGTCAAAATTGGGAGCGTCCTATCAAATTCTGTACCTGTCAATAGTGGTGTCCCCCAAGGCAGTGTTCTAGGACCAACTCTCTTCATACTCTACATAAATGACCTCTGTGATCATATTAAGAGCAACTGCATTCTTTTCGCTGATGATGTAAAGCTGTTCAATACCACAGACAATACTGCTACCCTACAAAAAGATCTTGACTATGTATCAGAATGGTCAAACAAGTGGCAACTTCAAATCTCAACAAATAAATGCTCTGTCTTACATATTGGCAAAAAAAATCAGAAAATAAAATACAAGCTGAATAGTCAAGATCTTGTTGATGACCCAAGCTCTGTAAAGGACTTTGGAATACTCACCTCTAATGATCTAAGTGCTAGAGCCCACTGCAACTACATAGCCAAAAAGGCATTAAGAGTTGTTAACCTAATCCTACGTAGCTTTTTCTCTGGTAATATCACACTACTAACCAGAGCATACAAAACATTTGCTAGACCAATACTCGAATACAGCTCATCAGTCTGGAACCCACATTACGTATTTGATATTAGCACAATTGAGAAAGTCCAGAAATATTTCACAAGAAGAGTTCTCCACTCCTCTACTTGTTGTAGAATACCTTATGCCACCAGACTTGAAATTCTAGAACTAGAAAACCTTGAATTATGCCGTCTTCGGTCTGATTTAAGCATGGTATATAAAATCATACATTGCAATGTCCTACCTGTCAATGAATACTTCAGCTTCAACCATAACAACACAAGAGCACACAATAGATACAAACTCAAAGTTAACCGCACCAAACTTGATTGCAGGAAATACGACTTCAGCAATAGAGTGGTCAATGTCTGGAATACTCTACCTGACTCTGTGGTTTCTTCCCCAAACCCCAAAAACTTTAACCTTAGACTGTCTACTATTGACCTTACCCCTTTCCTAAGAGGTCTGTAGGAGGCGTGCATAAGCGCACCAACGTGCCTACCATCCCTGTCCTATTGTTTCTCTTGTTCTTCTTTTATTTTTCTTATATGTACCCATTTCATGTGTTCACAACTATGTATACACTTATACTTATTATCTTGTAAACAATTGGCAAATCAAATAAATAAATAAATAAATAAATAAATAAATAAATAAATAAATAAATAAATAAATAAATAAATAAATAAATAAATAAATAAATAAATAAATAAATAAATAAAGTATGGGTTCAGTTGTACATTCATTTAGGGTCCAGTTAATATGAGGTAGATTAAAGTCACCAAAAAAGATAAAAGCATGTGGGCAGGATGTTGCCCATGTTAGTAGTGAATTTAGCTTGTTTACATGTTCGATGTCATAATCAAGTGCTCTGTAACATAGTAAGAATCAAAATGTGATATTTAAGGATAGTTCACAGATGATGGTCTCAGGAAGAGCAAGCTCCTGGTTAAGTTGGATGTGTTTTAGATGTAAGGACTTTTTATAGAAGATAGCAACACCACCTCCTTTACAAATTTCACGATCTGATAGGTAAACATGATAGTCTCTTACAGTGGTAATGGAATCAGGGAGAGATGCGTTGAGCCATGTTTCACAGACAAATATGATGTTGAATTTAGCCATATTTAGTAAGTGAAGAAATTCAGGTATTTTATTCACAAGGCTTCTTGCATTGAGTAGCTTGCATTTAAGGCCAGCTGTAGTTGGAATTGAGGTAGTTAGGGGCATGAGTGCCTAGTCTTGGTTGATGGTGGATTGGTTGAAGTAGGATTGTGGTTGTAGGTTAAAGCTGAATTGCAGGTTGTGTGACTTACTTTTGATACAGTCAGCACAGTAGTCAATGTACAGGTCCTTCTCTCCATTGTCTAGATGTTTTTTAATTCTGTGCAGAGTACACGGGAGTGGGCATGTTGATGTATGGTTAGGTCAGGACAAGAACAGAGGTTCTTATGATTGGTGTTGCTTTTGGCAAGTGAATTTATAGTATAAATGAATTTACATTTGCTTGATTCATTTTTGCAAATGACCCTGCAGAGCGTGGGGCCACAGAGCCGTCTCTGTTTTTGAGCTCTCGGCCAATGTGGGAAATGTCAAGTATTTCATCAGGGGAGATGGCTGATGCTTGATAATCACTGATGATGTTTCGGACAGTTGTGATGTCATCATTGTCATTTGTGTCCTTTAGACCAAATAAGATGGCATTTGGATGTTTCCATTCGCACTCAACAGCTTCTCTGATGAGGATTGGGATATCATTATTTGTCTGATTTATGTTTTTTTGTGGATTGGGTTGTTGATTGGGTTGTGGTTGTTGGGTAGAAATGTGGTTTGTAGCTATTGGATGTTCAGGTTTTTGCGTTGTGTTTTTTTTTTCAAGGTTGGATAATCTTTCTTTTAAAGCATCCAGGGATGCTACTATGGTGTCAAGGGATGTTATTCATGTTTCTATGGTATTAACTCTTTCAAACAGATCCAGTTTGGGTCTGCATGATTTGCAGAGATATGGAAACTCATTGGATGATATTCAAAACATTAAAAATGCATGGAGGCAATTTACAAAAAAAAGTTTAAACTAATTTGTTCCAATTAAGAGAAAAAGTTTGGAAGAAAAAGGCAAAAAGTTATGTGCAGCTGGAGTCTTAAAAATATTTTTAACTATAGCATTGGCATCAATATATTAACATGTTTTTGCAATTGGCTCAGGTACTGAAAAGTTATGGCATATCTATGAACATTTCAACTATCTTAAAAATAGAAAACTTGCTAGCAAGTTAGCATTAAGAAGATCATATAATTGCTGTCAGGAAGCAATACAAGAAAATACTGTAAGTGTGTAGAACTTTCAAAGGGTGGTAAATCTTATGCATGAAAGAGCCAGTTTGATGTCCTGGTTAAGGCCTGGTTAGGAACCAAAGACATGTGTTCTTTTACCACTTTAGGTACAAAGTCAGCTGCATGACCTTGGGTGAGTCCTTCTCCATCAGCCTTGAAAAGTAGGCAATGGCAAACCACTTCTGGAAAACCTTCCTGGACCAGACCAGGCAGTTACAAGGAGATAAAAACTGACTTGAAGTTACAAAAACAAAATGACAACAATATGCCTGATATTACATATTTGTGGAATCAGCAAGTATAAATAATTATCATTTCTTCCTTCTGTTTACAAGACATTATTTTTAAATATCTAAAAAACCTCTTTATGTTAAGTACTTTGCATTTAACAAACATATTTCAAAACCTAACTTTCCTTGAATGTCTAACTCAGATGTTAAACTCAAGGTTTGTGGGCTGGATTCAGCCCATGGGATACTTAAATCCAGCCCATGGGGTTGGCCTGGAACCATCAAAGGATTAGCCCATGGTGCCTTCATGGTGTGGCTAAAATGGGCTGTGTGTGGTCCTCTGTGCCTTGTTTTCACCCTCCATGGCCTGCTGCAGTACTATGCCAGCCAAAAATGGGCCAAAAAACAGGCTGAAAAACAGCTAAAAAACCAGCCCAAAATGGCCAAGAAATGGGCCAAAAACAAACCACGCAACCTATTTTCAGCCGCAAGAGTGCTGCAGAAGGCCATGGGGGAGAAAATGAGGCACCGGGTGTGTGGGGGGGGTGTATGTGGAGCCCTATACCCTGCTTTGGCTAGCAGGGTGCTGCAAAGCATCTATCCTATCCACCCCATACCCACCATATGGGTAGATTTTCTCCAGGATGAATGATGCATCTAACATATCCTTCATATAGGGAATAACAATAAGGAACACACCATAATGAATGAAATGCTATACTCCATGCTAGTCTAGTACTGTCAGGATTTACAGTTTAGTTTTATGGTGACCATATGTCCCAATGCAGTTTATGTCTTAACTTTTATCTGTCTGAATAAACATAAGGACACAAGGAGGTACTGTAGGTCCAGGTCCTGTCTTGGACACTAGTAGCTATGGTAACTAGTAACTATAGTAACTAACTCTTTCCTGTCTCAGGTGATGGTAAGAGAAGCCAACCATTTGATGTACCAACTAGTTGACCCACAGCCTATGGGAAGCATGAAGTCTCCAAGCTCCAAATGATGAAGGCAGTTTTTTTTTTATTTCCCTCTTAGTGTCCCAGTTATTTAAATACCATATTAGCTGGAAGACAGTGGCCACTGCAGTAGCACACACGGAGAACATTGTGTTTGGAGAAGTCTACTTAATATAAGCACTTTAAGATATACAGACCCTGAAATACTTGTAAATAAAGTTCTGTTAGACAGTATTTTTAATTTAGACCAAAAAATATCCCAGATCTCTCTACTACATTTACTGGAATGCAACTTAAATCACAATCCTCATTTAATTTCACCTTTTGAGAAAACCCATGAAATGTGGCAATATGTAGCTACCTTCAACTGCCATATCTTGTTTTGTGGTTTCTAGTTTAATTGCAACAAAATTCTACCTGCAAGATTAAAGTGGGCAATATTTCAGTATCCAAAAAAATGAATAGCTTTAAATTATGATTTGCCATTTGAAGGATTATTGAAAATGTTGTTAATGTCAACAATAAACATGTCAAACACGTCAAATTTAGTACTTTCATAGCCCTTTCCCCCCACCCTTCCAGTTAAATTCTGTAACCTCAAGTGTTGGAGAGACAGAGAAAAAAAAACCCAGCCTATGATATTCTTCTTTGATGTTACCTCAAATGAAAAGAAAGATTAAAGCTGAGCCATAATTTATTATGGATGACACTTCCATGACTTTGAGCCATCCATCCTTTATGATGACTAGGTGTCAAATAATAATCACAAACTCTGTCATGTAATTCCACCCAAAGAAGGAATGCTAAATGAGGTGATGAACTGCAATGCAGTCTCTATCCTTCTATAGGGTGCATTTAGGGGAAACACCTGAATTATGAGTGGATAGATCAGTTTTAGTACATAGAAACCACCTGTTAATCTAGCCAGGCCTAATGATTTATCCATACTATCCACAAAGTATTAAAGAAGTGACTACTCCGCAATTACTACTTTGGAATTATATGGCCTTTTTTTTGTTCAAATAGTTGTGACTGTTCTCAGAACATGTTTCGGTTGAAACATGAGGATGAAACTGACCTGAGAAGAATGGCCAGCGGTGTTGTAGTTTTATTTCTATGTTGTGCCTTAAAAGTGATAGCAACATAAATATAACTATTTGCTAAACAGCTGGATATTAATACTTTTTACTCTTCTTTTGCCTTTGTGTCCCAGCATGCAGTTGCATAACTTAAGCTCTTTTATGCAGGGTATATTTTTAAGTGAGTTAAGTTGCCAGATTATTATTTAGAGACAGAATTAAACAGTAAACAAATTTATTGCTCTCCTCTGGAAAATCTTCCCCTCTCTGGCTTTTTTTTTTTTTTTTTAAAGCTATTCATTTTGCAGGTACTATGGCTGCTTCTGTGAATTTTCATTCTGAATACACATTTCTTTCTCACAAGGTACAATTTGCATGTTATTACTAAAGAAAGGGAACTCTAAGAAAAACAGTGTGCAGGAAACCCCATATAGTGGGTGAGATAAATGATTCTTTTGTTTCCATTTTAAATTAATATTGCCAGGATTCAAAATGCTTAAAAATTTTAAGAGCAGGAACAGTTTGACAATGAATTTAGTATTGATCTATGAATAAAGCAAGGGAGAGTGTCATTATATTTTTACCTCAAGAAAAAGAGAAATAAATAACTTAAAGTTATATGTGAGTGATTTATACTTTGACATATGATAAAACAAATGAAACCAATGTAAACAGTCACTGAGAAGAAGGTGGACAAGAGCAATGGAGACACCTGCAAGCCTGTAACAGATCGAGCTCCATGGGAAAGACATTGTATTACACTGGGAAAAGAGAGGAGGAAAGAAAACTGCAATGGACAAGCCTTACAATATAGTCAGGACTACATGTGGGCTCAGCTGGCAATTTTACAAATTAAGGCAAAAAAAAAAAAAAAGGTCTTTGCAATTATAGAGCCACAAATATAGTAAGGAGCTGGTTCTCATATTCTGATAAATGTCTCAAGGAGGTGCCTCACTGTTTTGAAAGGGCACATCCTCATAACTTTGTTTTTGTATCATCTCCTATGTGGTTCTGTACCATCCCTTCTGGAGGCAACTTATGTTTGGCTGCCTTGATGTTAAAACGTTCACCAGCCATTGTCTTGGGTTGGCATGCAAACAATTCACGATGACTCCTTAACAATATAGTTAATAATGTGGTAAATTTGCTTGGCATCCACTCTTTTAGGCAGCACATTAAAGGCACTTCTCCACTTTTTCAATCTCTGGGCCCAGTTTGTATCAAAGAGCCATCACATATCACTTCAACTGTGGTTTGCATTACTTCTCTTGTTGTCTCTCCACTGTGCTGGAGAACTCCTCAGTGGGATTAAAACATGTCAAAAACATAAGACCTTCTTTCTCAACTTGGTCAGCATTGGCAACTCATCTCAAAGCTGCCAGGGCTTTAGAGGGTGGCATGACCAGCAAAGATAGGAAAGCAATTTTTTTCTCATCACATAGAGATGAGCTGTGGGTTTGGAGACCTGGAAGAATTGTCTCCTTGCAACCTGTACCTGTCAGGCAGTCCAGAAGTGGCTGGCATGTACTTTTCTTTCAGAAAAATACCAAGACTTGTTTAAAAATAGCTCTAAAAAGAGTTGACAGCAACAGCTAGGCAGGGGAAAGGTAAAGCACCCCTCAATGTCAGATGCTTTTGGAACCACTGTATTTAGCACTTTGTTCAATGATTTATATTTACATGTAGCCTGAAAACACCAGAAACCATAGAGGCTTTATGTTAAAGAAAGGTTTGTCTTGTTTTGTTGGGCTATGGCAACAGTAAAGACAAAGAGGGGTTACAGTGCCTGATCCATAGAATGGTTGGGAAGTCAGCTTTTGCCACAATTGGAATGCTTTTAAGATGGCGTCGGCAGTAGCAGCAGTATGAGGAGCTCCAGCGGGCATGGGCAGCACCAGGCGACAAGCCCTCAAATCCCTGCGGATCCAGCCGGCGAGGTGGAAAGCCTAATGCCCGAGACTTGCCAGCAAGCTAGAACAGAGCTCCATTCCTCAGTAAACGCTCAATTCAAAAGTACTAGGAGATTTCCGATTCCTCCCATCATTGACCAGCACACCAGAAAAGAGCTCATTCCTTGGTAAGCGCTAAATTCAAAAGTGCTCTATTCAAAAGCGCTCAATGATCTGCGACTCGACCCAACCTTACTAGAAGGTAAGGCAGTGAGACAGTGAGATTCATCCCATCCTTGCAGGGCAGTGAACACCGGGAGCTGTGAGTCGGTCTTCAGACATTTGCAGCCAGGGTGTGAAGCAGAAATTGTATAACTGGGCTATCAGTGGTAATGCTGTTAAGCAGGTTTTCCATTTTAAGTATTTAGGTATTCAATTTCAGAACACTGGTGCTTGGACTAGACATCGAACCCAGGTGCTGAATTCAGCCTCCTGTAGTCACCAACAGATTTTAAGATTTTTTTTAATACCCAAGAAGGCCAGTTTATTCCTTCTGCTCTGCGTATTTACAGAGCCAAAACTTTGGCTCAAACTCTTTACAAAATTCCCATATGGATACGGGGCTTCAAGGATTGTATTGAAAGAATCCAGGCTGTCTTTCTTAGAAAACTTCTGGGTCTTCCTTCTTGTGTTGGTTTTGCTCCAATGTACCTGGAACTGAGCACACGATCAGTCGAATGTATGGCATGGATTAACACCTTTAAATGGTGGTTTCAGGTGCTTTTACTGGCAGTTCCTGGTAGCTACCTCTCCCTGGCATTTGCTGATTCTCATATTTCTCATTGGGAGAGGGAGCTGATGATGAAATTACACCTGCTAGGTTTTACTGGGGATGCCCTGGGAGATTATGGCCTTGTGGACATTGACTTGCAATATCTACGAGCCAGAGCCAACAAAACTTGCTCCCCTCTGATCTTCAGCCAATTTAATAATTATGGACTGAGGATGGCTTCCTATTTTTACACTCTAACCATTCCCAAATATAGAAGAGCTTTCTCCCTAGCTTGCTTTAATGTCTTGCCCTCAGCACTACTGGATGGGTGATTTAGGAGGCTCCCGATTAACGAGCAGCTATGCAGACTTTAGGTTGAAACTGTGTAGCATGTCCTTTTATATTGCCCTAGGTATAATGCAGGCAGATCTAAGTTACTGTCTCTCCTTGAAACAGTCCCTTCTAGACCCAATGTTAGTAATTTGTTCTTATATTGTCTAGGGGATGGCTCCTCATACATCACTTCTCAGATTTCTAATTTTTTTTTTAAGAGCTGTAACCATCAGAGGAGAACGCTGTAATTCCCCTTAGTCAAATTTTTGGTGACCAATTGTTCATGATTAATTTTCCCATGTTCTTCTTTTGTTGTACTAGTGTTTTGGTCCATGACCGCAAATAAAGTATTATTACTATTATTCTTTATTTATGGAATACAAATTAAAGAACGCTTTTCCAACAGTGACCACAACATGATAGACTTTTGTCTTAACATACGTCCACACAAAAATCATCACGACAGAATCCCCAATTATAACTTCAAAAAAGGCAACTATAATCTTATAAAAAACAATCTCTCATCCCTTTATTGGCAATTTCTATTCACTGGATGCAATACTGTAGAAGACCATTACAACATATTTTTACTTGAAGTCAAAAGAGTCATCAAACTATATGTACCATTAACAACTCCCAAAACCAGAAAAAAACAAATTACCCATAACAATAAGGAAGCTTCAATCCAAAAAGAAATCACTTTGGCGGAAAAACAAATCTGGTCACGTTGCCAACTTCAAAAGCTGATACAAAAATTTATGACACCAGATAAAAACTGAATGCACCAATTATCACATTAAACAAGAAGAAAACCTTCTATGCACTAATTCCACCCGTGCTTTCTACAATTTTGTAAACAACAAACTAAAAGACTCAAGGTCCATCCCACCCCTGAAAGGACCTAATGGCAAAGACTACAATGACGACACTATTAAAGTCAACCTCTTTAACACATTCTTTGGCTCAGTATTTGTAAATAGCAATGGATCATGCCCAGTGTTTCCTAGTCGAACCACAGACAACTATAATGATCTAATACATATCGATTTTACAGAAGACAATGTTGAAAAAGCACTATGCAATCTAAAACCAACTCTATCTATTGGACCGGACAGAATATGTGCCTACTTCTTTAAAAAGCTATCCACTGTCATAGCAGAACCTCTAAGCATAATCTTTGAAAAATCTTTCAGGACCAGCTCCTTGCCAAAACTATGGTCACAAACCATGGTCATCCCCATCTTCAAAAAGGGAGACCCCAGCCTAATTGAAAATTACAGACCAATCCCTTTATGCTGCGTCACCTATAAAGTCATGGAATCAATTATTAACCAATCCATCATCCTCCACTTAGAAACAAACAACCTACTCTCTAATAAACAATTTGGTTTCAGGAAAAAAACTATCATGTAATCTGCAACTCTTACACTGTAAAAACATATGGACTGCACAGCTCGATCAGGGCAAAGCAATAGACGCAATCTACATAGACTTCTGTAAAGCCTTTGATTCAGTGGTACATGACAAACTACTCCTAAAACTAAAATCTTATGGTATCTCTGGATACCTGCATAACTGGATAGAAGCATTCCTTTCAAACAGACAACAAATGATCAAGATTGGGTGTGTCCTATCAAATTCTGTACCTGTCAACAGTGGCAGTGTTCTAGGACTAACTCTTTTCATACTCTACATAAATGACCTCTGTGACCATATCAAAAGCAACTGTGTTCTCTTCGCTGATGATGTAAAGCTGTTCAATACCACAGACAATACTGCTACCCTTCAAAAAGACCTTGACTATGTATCAGAATGGTCAAGCAAATGGGAACTTCAAATCTCAACAAATAAATGCTCTGTCCTACATATTGGCAAAAAATAATAATCAGAAAATAAAATACAGGCTGAATAGTCAAGACCTTGTTGATGATCCAAACTCTGTCAAGGATCTTGGAGTACTCATCTCTAATGACCTAAGTACTAGAGTCCACTGTAACTACATAGCCAAAAAGGCATTAAGAGTTGTTAACCTAATCTTGCGTAGCTTTTTCTCTGGTAATATTACACTAATAACTAGAGCATACAAAACATTTGCTAGACCAATACTCGAATACAGCTCACCAGTCTGGAACCCACATTACATATCTGATATTAACACAGTTGAGCAAGTCCAGAAATATTTCACAAGAAGAGTTCTCCACTCCTCTACTCATTGCAGAATACCTTATGCCACCAAACTCAAAATTCTATTCCTAGAAAACCTACAACTACGTCGCCTTCGGTCCAATCTAAGTATAGTATATAAAATCATACATTGCAATGTCCTACCTGTCAATGAATACTTCAGTTTCAACCATAACAACATAAGAGCACACAATAGATACAAACTCAAGGTTAACTGCACCAAACTTGATTGCAGGAAATACAACTTCAGCAACAGAGTGGTCAATGTCTGGAATACTCTACCTGACTCTGTAGTTTCTTCCCCAAACCCCCAAAACTGTAACCTTAGACTGTCTACTATTGACCTCACCCCTTTCCTAAGAGGTCTGTAGGGGGCATCCATAAGCACACCAATGTGCCTACCGTCCCTGTCCTATTGTTTCTTTTATTTTTCTTATATATATCCATGTATTCATAACTATGTTTTTACTTATCCCTATTATCTTGTAAGCAATTGACAAAAATAAATAAATAAAATAATACATCAATAAATAAAACAATTCTAGGGGGAGCAGCTCATGATTTGCAGGGTGGTTTAAGGTTTCCTGCCAGGATCCCCACCCACTTTATTGGTGCATTCCACTAGATATGTGGCTCAGGCTGCCCAATTCTTGTCTGGCAACAGAACAGCAAGATAGTGGACAATATATGCCTTTTTTGACAACACAGATACAGGCGAAATGCATTAATAACATGGCAGTGAGGAGGAATTCAACATTTTAATATAATATGAAACATTTTTTTCCTTGAAACACTTGCCTATACTTGCACATAGATTACAGTCAAAGGATACATTCACACCCACAAAAATCTAAAGTTGGGAAGAGGACATACTTTTCTGACCACTTTATGCTATAGGATATTCTTGAGGATCATACCAAGTGCATAGAATGCTTCATAATTATTTAATTTAATCAAGTAGCCTGTTTAGATCACTCCAAATTAAAACAAACAAACCATGACAACCAGTAGTGGGATTCAAAAATTTTTACTACCAGTTCTGTGGTGTGCATGGCTTGGCTTGGTGTGCATGGCTTGGTGGACATGGCAGGGGAAGGATACTGTAAAATCCCCATTCTTTTCCCACTCTTGGGGAAAGGTTACTGCAAAATCCCATTCCATCCCCACCCCATTAACCTGATTTCCAGCTCCGTTCTCCTGTGCAGGGCAACAAAAGAAGACCCAGCTGATCAGCTGGGACTTGGGAAGCAGAGTATAGATAGGGCAGGGCCAGTCAGAGGTGGTATTTTGAACTACTCAAAATTTCTGCTACCAGTTCTCTGAACTAATCAAAATTTCCACTATCGGTTCTCCAGAACTGGTCAAAACCTGCTGAATACCACCTCTGATGTTGTTTTTTGCCTTCAAGTCAACTTTGACTTGTGGAGGCTTCCTTTGGCAACTCTTAAGGTTTTCTTAGCAACATTTTCAGAAATGGATTGATGTTACCTCCTTCTTAGGACTAAGAGAAAATGATTCATCCAAGATAATTCAACTGGCTTTGTGCACAAACATACTTAACTGGCCACATGCCTAAAACAGAATTAGATTTCACAGTCTTCCAGTTCTAACCTAGCACATTTAATCACTATGTCAAACTGGTTCTCCTAATGTTTTGCACTAGTGTTTAAACATACTGACACTCTGATAATCAGTGTGGCATCCAGCTTGTGCATTTTCACAGTGACTGCTGCTGATTGAAGAGGAATATAAATTACACACTGGAATAACCAACTTTTCTGTAGGGTTAAAATATGTGCCAATTGGGTCATTCAATGTACAGCTGTGCTACTCTGGACATTAATTATGTAGCACAGATAAGATTTATATTCTTGTAAACTTTCCCCATGTAAAATTTCATATATTGTGGATGCTGAAGATTCCTGCACAGGATGTTCTTCAAACCTAAAATTATGGTTTTACAATTCCTAGGAAAACAGTCTCAGACATGAGATTCTAGATCACCACACCATTTTAACAAAAAAGTGAACTCCAAAGGACGACTCAGGAAAAAATTCTGTGCAGTTTTGAGGAATATCAAAGAGTTTTCAGAAGATTGGCAACATCTCTCAGGGAGAGGATATATTTCTCAATTTGTTTCTTTCCTTTAAGGCATATAAGTTGCTATGATGTTCAACCACATCCTTATTGCAGGCAAAGGTATTTTAGGGAAAGCATGAAAAAAACCTATGTGTCACTTACTAACTCTTCTGCAGCTATGGAGGTTTGAACCTCTTGTTCGATGAAAGAAGAGGAGACTACGAACATGGCAAGCCTGACAGGGAGAATTTTGTGAGTCATTATTCATTTCCTTCCTGTGAACCCAGCTACCTATCAAAGCTGCCAAAGAAAAAGAAAAACCTTCCAGGGACAGAGGAAGAAATTCTATTTCAAAATGAACAATCAAATTATCAGTCTCTCCACTGGAAATCTGCAGCGGATGACTAACGGCTGCCTTCTGCTCATTACTTTTATCAAAAGATGAATGGAAGCGCTTTGTATTCTGTGATAACTGAAGTTTCCATTTTGCCTTTTCTATTTTTAAGAAGTAGTTACAGATCAAGAGAAAATGTTCTACATTAATAGAGCTGCATCAAGATAGATCCTCCCTCAGTTGCATTTCGGAAGATGATGAAAATGCCACATATAAGCACTTTTGTTTCTCTCATAACATTTATAAGTGACTCTGCTTTTCATGCAAATTTCTTCATTGTCTGAAATTGCATTAAATACTATCGGAGCTGGGCAGAGCATGAAATAATCCACCCGCCTTTAAACAACTTGCAATGGAAATAAGATGATATAGGATGCCAGAATGCATCAATTAATTAATACATGAGTAAAAGAATTGTACACATATTTTATCTGGGATACTAGTTAATGACTCTGATGTAGTGATTGCAGTTGGATCCAGCCAAGTAGAACATTTGGAGAAAGAAACTTTATTATTTTGATTACTAGACCAAATATGATCGGACCAAAGAAGTTTATCAAAGAGGAAGAAGGAAGGAATGGGGAAAAAAAAGGGGGGAGATCCAATATTTTCCACCCCAGCTACTCAATACAAAACTTCAGCTAACTCTAATGTGGTTTTCCTTAGATGATGGAAGCTATGTCGTATAATTTTGCTGAACATTAATCAACAACTAATCTGTTTGGACACTTTTCAAAGTTCTTTTGTAGGCGAGAAGGGTAAACATATTAGCTATTTAAAATTCAACACTGCACCACTGCTGAGATTAAATCATTTGGTCAAAGTACGACAGCAAATGTGTTAATTTTATCATATCTTATAGGAACAGGAATTACTTTAACACTCTTTAAACTATTTTTTCTGCTACTTTTGATCCATACATAAAGACAGATTTGTTCTGCGTAACTTAATGTCTGGGTGTATCAATCTATTTTCAGTTCGTGTCAGTTTGACACATGTTCAATCATAAATACGTACAGGTAAGTGCTTGCATTAATCTACAATTAAACACCCAGACATTAACACTTGGATATGTGGCAGGATCTACTATACCTGACCTTGGCTAATCTTAAAAATCTATATAAATGGTAAATCTGGAAAACCTTTTAAGAAATCACAGGGCTACAGTCTAGCTGAGAAGCACCAAAATATCCTGGATGAAGGTAATGGCAAACTGATGTACTGTCACCAAGAAACCCAGATGAATATGTCCATCAAATCACTGAAGACACAATTTGATTTGAAAGAGATTTTATTTTACTTCAAAACACACACACACACAGAGGAGGGCATGCACTTTTGACACATTCTTTTAAGTGGGAGGAACCACAGTGCAAAATTTAGAGAATGCATTTTGATCTGCATATTAATTGGAAATGGATGAATTACAGACCAAATGAATTTCTCTACTTCCCTACCTGAGATGTATGTGTTTGACAAGGAAAGATATAAGACACAAGATCCTGAGATATACAGCAGCATATCAACAAGAGATGGATAAAAGAGAATAAGCTTCAAATGATGCAGCCCAGGAATAGTCAACCATGTTATTTGCTGCTTATGCTTTACTTTTTAATTAAAGAAATGCCATAAATGCAGATATAATAATGGGTGTGCAAGTTGGTGATTTAAAAATATACTCCAGGTGCATTTTTACTGATGCATTACAAAGACGTGTTAGCATAATTAAACATATATATTGAATGATACTTCAATTTAAAATAATCCCCAAAAGGAAGGAGCTAGCTACCCACAAATCAAACAGAACTATCTAGCTTCAAAAAGGGGCCACTTGCTTTTCAAGGAAATGATGATACATTTGGCTAATACAAAATCAAAAATTTTTCTAAGGTCTCACTTGGCAATTTGACAATCAAAACAAAACACAATGTAGCTCATTTTCTAGTCTTTTATTACTTTCAACTTCACTTTTCAGTTCATTTTTTCCTCTCTGCCCCCAACACAAAACTGTTATTATCACCTTTCCAAGCTAATTTTATCTCCAGCTGACAAAGATTATCACTTATTTCTTTAAACTTTGGCTTTTCCCCCTTAGATCCTTTAATTGGCTTTCCAACGTTCTGATCCTGTATTATTCTTCTGTATAAAATCTCATCCCCCCCAGTTGAATACTTTGGATGTAAATTTTTGTGACTTTCAATAAAATCATAGCAGTTCCATTTTGTCAGAGAGTTTTCTTTTTCAACATAATGTTAATACTTCCATGAGTTTACAGGTGATAAACAATTATTGAATGCTTCCCATCTCCACACAAGAATATAGAGACTGAGTCACCATTGCTTTATATTTGAGAATTCAGATGGACTGGTATACTTATAGTATGTAAATTTAGGGATTTATCAGGGAAACTTTCAAACTATATTATCTTGTAAGAATTGTAATGTGCACACACAAACAACACACACACACAAAACACACACACAGCAAACGTGCTGTTTCTTTTGTGGCAAGCAAAATTAATATCTCAGCTTAAGGAATATATATATATATTTATTTATTTATTTATATATATATTTTCATGGGTACAGGTATGCAGGTTTTGGCGTGTAAGATTGAGAGTATCTTGGTGACGTTTCGATGAGGTCCCACTAGCCATCTTCAGGTTGATGCTTTTGGCTTCGTGCTTGTGCGAGCAATCCTGTGCAGATTGGTTGGCTTTTTCGTAAGATAGACACACAGCCAGCACCTCAGCCACACAGGTTCTAATGAAAAAGCCAACCAATCTGCAAACATCAACTCCATCAACCAATCAAGAAATAACCACACAGCCAACCAACTTGCTTACAACAGAGCCAGCACACCAAACCTCCCCACCAGTATTTATTGAGAGACGGCAGCTCCGAACACGCTTTGCTTGCACAAGCACGAAGCCGAAAGCACCAGCCTGAGGATGGGACCTCATTGAAATGTCACCAAGATACTCTCAATCTTACACGGGAAAAGACCTGAACATGCCAAAACATACATATATACATATATACATATATACATATATACATATATACATATATACATATATACATATATACATGTACATGTACATGTACATGTACATATACATATACATATACATATACATATACATATACATATATATATATATAAACACTATACAGAAGCCTGATGATGGCAGATGAGATTCTGCCAAAACGTTGCTACAACTTTAAAAGCACAACTATAATGACGTGGGAAAATACCCAAACAAAGCTGAATACCATACATATAAATACCCGCGAAAACATATATATATATATGGCATTCGGCTTTGTTCGGGTATTTCCCCACGTCATTGTAGTTGTTCTTTTAAACTTGTAGCAACGTTTCAGCAGAATCTCATCTGCCATCATCAGGCTTCTGTATAGTGTTAGTCTGTGAGTCAGACTTTTACAGTGGTTTCAGATTTAAATTTGGGGCAGCCTATTGCTGTGCCAGAATGGTTTTTTTCTTCATCCTGATTGGTTGGGAGTCTTGGTCTGTGTTTATTGGTCTCGGAGTTTGCTGTGTTCTGCTTGATTGGTGTTTCTAATATCTTCTGTCTGTTTTTTGGCTCTTTTTGTATCTTGATTGGCTGGCAGCATTGTGTTACTTTATTGGAGGCCTTTAGTGCAGCTTGGCTTCGGGTAAATGGACGGCTATCATTAGTTAGGAAGCTGGGTTTCATCTGGGTGCCTGGTTGGGGTGTGTTTGAGCTGGAGGTATCAGGGGGGATCTGTTTGTGCCCAGGTGTTTGCCTGGCTTGTGGTGTGGAGATTTTTTTGTTTGTGAGTGCAGGCTTCCAAATGATTGACAGCCTGGTGGAATCATCTCTTCTATTCATGCTTTCTGATCTTTTTTCAATCTCTATGGCTTCTCTGATGATTCTGTGGCTGGGGTTTTCTATAGTGGCTAGGGTTTTGGTGCCATTGAAGTTGATGCTATGACCTGTGGCTTTCATGTGTTGGATGAGTGAGGAAGTGTGTTCCAGCTTTTTGACTGCATTTTTGTGTTCATCCAGGCGGGTACTTATTCTTCTATTGGTCTGTCCAATGTATGTGGCTGGGCATGATGCCATTTTTTCAGCTGGAGAACACAAAGTTTCAATTTTAGCTCAGAACATTATGATTATCACCAACGTCTTACATGTTTTTGCAGGGAGCAGCCAATTCTTAATGGTAAAACATATGTTTAAATGGAATGTTTCACATCCTTCACAATATTCTTGATATGTAACACTTCCACTTTATGTACTAGTAGCCTTCTAAATACTTGACATTTTGCCTAAACCACAATCAAGATAAAGTGTGACAGTTCTTCCTAAGGTGAGATATCTGCAGAATGTGAGGAGTCCAAAGAGTGCCGATATAACTTTAGTGTTGCATTTGCTTTGATTTCTTGACACCTAAATAGACAGACAGACAGACACACACACACACACTTTTACACCTGAGATCTAACTTCTATGATTCTGACATAATACTGTACTTCAGAAACATTACTAATGTTTCTTCACAAAATACATTGACATCCCATTCCCTTCCACCATTAAATTAATTCTTCATTCTTTCAAGGATGTGAAACAATTATATATTGATCTCTGGATGTCTTGTGTTTTCAAAGACTTAAACATCTGAAAGATACCCCTGGTATTAAGTAGAATAAGTTAAAGACATTTCTTAAATGTCAGACTGTCTACTCAATCTATGCTATTTAAATGGCTTCTGCTGATTTTGTAAAATCAATGAAGGCTTACTTTCCTAGCTATTTTATGTCATTCCATTGAGGGAGCAGAGGTTATGGGTAAACAATGAGCTTGCATTGTTTAGTAAAGTTATTTTCAATTGTAGAAAGCCAACAATAATATTTGCAACTCATTTCAATGTTGTAAGAAAATGTGGGGTAATGCAATACAGGTACAATACAATCATTCATTGAACAACCATTCCAAATTACAATGGCACTGAAAAAAGTGACTTATGATCAGCCCTTCCACTGTCACAGTGTCCTCTTGTGATCAAAATTGGGCTGCTTGGCATCCAGAATGCACTTACAACAGTTGCAGCCTTCTTGCAACCTTCCCAGATGTTTTCTGACAAGTAAAGTCAATGAGGAAAGCTAGATTCACTTAATGACTGTATGATTCACCTAACAACAGCTGTGATTCACTTAACAATCATGGCAAAAAATCAGGCCCGCCTGACTCACTTAACAACCACCTTGTTAAGTAATGGAAATTCTGGTCCCAGAATTTCTGGTTGTATGTAGAAGATGTCTGAATGCATAAGGTCTGCAACAATTAGTGAATAGGACCATGCTGGCTTTGCCGCCAACATCATATTGGTTTTCTTCTTATTTTTGGTATGGCTAAGCACTTTATAGGAGTTCAAGGAAGCTCTACTTACATTTGCTTCCATTCTCAGTGCAATTTGAGTCTCAAATAAAACAAGCCTCAGATCATTTGAATAATTGTACTCAATTTCAAATGAAATACTTTCAGTTCTTCTACTCTTTTCTTCACTCAGTGTGAGGCAGTTGCAAAGAGTAAATGGTAGGGTAGTTGGAATGCATATATATAGCCGGAAGAACAGCATGAGAAGCTTATCTTCTGCATAGTTTCAAAGCTTTACATATTTAGGTGGATATTTTAATTCAAAAGCAATACATAGAAAATATGTTTGTTTATTTACACAAGCCTAGCTTAAACCAGAAAATACAATAGGTACTAGTGGGCAGATAAGTTTAAAAATGAGTTTTTTCTTCCATTAACCAAACATCTCATTTTTGGAACATTAGATATTCAAGTTAATAAGCTATATAGTATCCTTACATTAATTAGAACCAGTTTGGTGCAGTGGTTAAGGCATCAGACTAGGTCAGGGTGTTAAACTCAAAGCCCACACGCCAGATCTGGCCCACAGGGGGCTTAGCTCTGATTCATGGGCCCGCCCTGAAAGCAGTGAAGGACTAGCCTGTGGTGCCTCTGCCAGTGAAAACGGAGCTCAGCAGAGCACACAGCCTCCCCGAGCTTCGTTTCCATTGGCAGAGGGTTTGATAAGTGATATCAACCTGGCCACATAGTCTGGCCACACCCCCATCCCCTGAAGTCAAACACAACCTTGATGCAGCCCTCAATGAAATTGAGTTTGACACCCCGGGGCTAGATGAAGCATCAAGCTAGAAACTGGGAGACTGAATTCTAGCTCTGTCTAACAAAGCCAACTGGGTGATCTTGGGTCAATTATTTTCTCTCCACCCTAGGTTGGAGGCAATGGCAAACCACTTCTGAAAAACACTGTCAGGAAAACTGCAGGGACTAGTCAAAGCAGTCTCCAAGATTTAGAAACACACACACATACAAACACACACAACCTTTGAGAAAGGTTTTTTTTTTTGTCATGTCACTATCGCTATAAATTATTTTATGATTAAAATAATTGGCATTCTTATTTTCACTTTCAAGCAAAAGATTGGATTAATACTTCAGTACAATTTGTAAATGTACCAACAATATTCACTTTTTGGTATTTAAGAATTAATGATTTCCTAATCTTAGTAATGAGGTTAAATCAAGTACTGTGGTGTTTTTAATCGTGATAAGACTATATAGTGATAGATTGTATTATAAGAGAAAATTGAACTATTTATCTGTGTTCAGTTCCCAAATGAAATATACTGACGAAAGGGCCTCTTTTCAATTTTCCAGTAATCTCTGATACTCTGATAACTCATTACTATCAAATCAAATAATAGTACAGGCAATACAAATCTTTAACAAAAATTAAAATTAGCATCCTGTGGCCTTAGCTTGGCTTTTGTATAGTGTAGTATAGTTTGATTCTCATTTAAAATGATTTTGGACAAATAAAAAGTACATGAGAGAGAGAGAGGAGTGATGGAATCCCACATAGTACCACCACAAAACTTATAATAGAAAAAGCATAGAAAGAAAAGAAGTACAGGAAAAAGAAAAAGCATAGAAAGAAAAGAAGTACAGGTCATTGAAAATAAACCTCGATGAAATTAAGTGGAAGATTCAGTTGATGGAATTCCATAGAAACATCCCAAAAATATGACAAAAATCTGGAGGTTTCTTCATAGGAGAGGCCAAAATAATATATATGTGATCAATGAATTTTGGAGGGAAAGGAATAGAATACCTAAGCAGTTTTTCTGTTCCTCTTATTTGGAGGCAATTGTTCTGCTTACTTATATTCAATTAAGTAAGTCAGTGGTCCATTCAATTGCTTGCAAATGCATGCTTGTAAATGGCTGGATGCTTGTACCATGCACCAAAGAAATAAATGTGTGTGTGCATGCACATGCACACACACACACACATGCACATACAATGTTTAGAGAAACTTACAATAGAAGAGCGGGATGGATGAAATCATGTTGTAAATATAGCTCTCTTGTTGATCAAAACTAACCTTTGTGTAAGAAAATATTCATCAGGAAATTGGGATCTGCTAGTACATCATGTTCCCTGAATTCATGCAACAATCCCAATGATTTCTAACCAGGCAGGGGAAATTCAAGAAGGTTGTCTTTGGGTGTAGAAGGGCAACTGCCTCCATCATGCTCTGTTCCATCATGTCTGCTCCTTGTTCTTTCCATCAATGTCTGATTCTAAGTCAGTCCTCAGAACAACAGAATCAGACCTAAAGTGAGCTCCAAGGGGCCAGGATATTTGCTTGCCTATTGTTATAGCAAGAAAGTGTCACCCTGTAATTCTCTAGAGCAAGGCTGTCAAACTCCCACCCCATGTGCCAGATGTGTCATGTGCTGGCCACACCGACACCCAGTTTAGTGAAGAGGAAAAAAGTCCCGATACGTCATGTGATGCCACTGTGATGATGTGAGTTTGACACCCCTGCTCTAGAGTATAAGCCAGGTATACAGCATCAGGGGAGTGTCTCCAGAAAATTTGATCAACCTGATGATGCCAGATAGCATAAGGGGCAACTAGCATAGTTTTCAGAGCATTTGCCTCTCAATCCTCAGGCCCCGTTGAAAAGGTATCATGATTCATTGGATTCTTCAGAGTTAGGATAGTAATGCAATAGTTTAGGAAGATGGACCCACAATAAAACAGAGACACAGACAAATGATAGGAAATAAAGGCTGCCGATTTCACTTTCAGATCTCCAGTATTTTATTGGAGACCATTGGTCTTGGTAACGATTATATAGATAAGAAATATGTTCAAATATCATAGCAAGGAAAGATAAATCCTGTGTCCTAAATTGGTGAAAAGTAATGTAATAATAAGGAAAAGAGAGAAGCAAGGGAATATAAATTGTCCTCTTTCAAACAGGAACAACTAAAGCAGCACCAAAGTATTTACCTTTCTTCCTTAATATTTGCCCAAATTGTTCCTGACATGACAAGAATTGAATTTCTGCCCAGTTTGATTTATTAGGATATAATTAGATGGATAAGACAGATTGTTCAACTTCCCCAAACAAAATTCAAATCTTGAATGCAAAGAACTATCACTTGAATAACTCAGGGCTCTGTCTGCATAATAAAACCCTAGATGCTTTTTTAAATATCCAGAAAATGTAACGAGGACATCACAGAATTAATAAGAAAGCTATTCTGCTATTAGTTATAATAGTTACTGAAGTGCCTTCAGCCAAACAGTTCCCCTTTCCAAAACAGAATCCAGTCATTTCAAAACCAAAACAATATGACAGCAAAGTGCTCGGTTTGGAAAGGAACTGAAACAAGGTGTGGATTTTGAAATAAGTTCATTTGAATTACATTAAATAAGGTCTGTCTGTCTATCTATCTATCTATCTATCTATCTATCTATCTATCTATCTATCTATCTATCTATCTATCTATCTATCAGTTCAGTTTAGAAGTTACCAAACATTTAGCAGGTTTGCGAAAATTACTTTTTTTAAAAAAAAGGGTAAGAACAATGCAAAAAACAGAAATCCTGAGCAGCACAAACACAAATATATAAACAAAAGAAAATCCTATTTAACTGGGGCTCAACCATCTACTTGTCCCAAACCCTAAGACAATAACCAGATCTTCAATAGCTTCCTTACATCATCAAGGTGGGATTTATCTGGACCTCTGGGAAGATACTATTCCAGAGGGCAGGCACCATACAGAGAAGGCTTGTGCCCACCCTTCCTGATCTCACTGGATGGACAAGATTATTTTGAGACAGAAAGTCCCTCAAATAGCCACGACCTTTGTCATTTGGGAACATAGATGTAATACATTCATTGGCATAAAGCAATGTGAAGATCTGGAAAAGAAATTGGCACTCCTGCCCTTTCTATCTATCTATCTATCTATCTATCTATCTATCTATCTATCTATCTATCTATCTATCTTCTTAATTTTTCACGGGTACTTACATGTATGGTATTCAGCTTTGTTCAGGTATTTTCCCACATCATTATAGTTGTGCCTTTAAAGTTGTAGCAACGTTTCGGCAGAATCTCATCTGCCATCATCAGGCTTCTGTATTGTGTTCATCTGTGAGTCAGACTTTCACAGCCGTTTCAGTTTTAAATTTGGGACTAGCTTTCTGCTGTGCTAGAATGTTTTTTTCTTCATCCTGATTGGTTGGGAGTCTTGGTCTGTGTTTTTTGGTCTTGGAGTTTGCTGTGTTCTGCTTGATTGGTGTTTCTAATATCTTCTGTCTGTTTTGTGGCTTTTTTTGTCTTGATTTGTTCCTGTAGGAACACAATGTTGCCAGCCAATCAAGACCAAGATTTTCTTCAGGATGAAGAAAAAACCATTCTGGCAGAGCAGTAGGCTAGCCCCAATTTAAAACTGAAACGGCTGTGAAAGTCTGACTCACAGATGAACACAATACAGAAGCCTGATGATGGGCTGGCTCAGACTTCACAGAGTTAATTCTTTGGAACTGATAATATTCTTGGCATTCCAACACCCTCTGCCTGCCAAGTCCAAACTGATAACAAATAAAAATCTACTCACAGAAAATTACAAGGCAGTCCACAAAAATCATTCACGAAGAAAATCTGAAGTAAGATTAAACTTTGTCCCGTACAAAGTTCCAGCTGAAAGCACACCCACTTTTATCCCCTGTGGGGTGTGGCTCAATGACTCAGCTCACTCTCTGAGCCTCCCACACCTCCTACATTGCTGCTCACGTTTCTCCCTACGACACTGCTTAGGATCAAGCCAACACTCTTCCTCTTTACTCCCTGTCAGGGGCTGCTCCGATATGCCTTCCTCCTGATTAATCTCAGGCTGTTCCTCTCGGTTGTCTGATGAAACCTGAGGCATTATCAGGGAGGAAGGAATTGCCAGAGAGGAAGGCCCTGGGGAGGAAGGCATTCCCAGTTCCTCCTCCTCATCTTCCAGGTCTTCTTCCTCTGACAGCATAGGCTCGGGAATCGGGGCCACAACATACATACATACATACATACATACATATCTTGGGCACAATTTTCTGCACTTTGAACATTCACATACATCTCTAGGGGTTAATTAAGATTCTGTTTTAACCTTAAACAGAGGATAATTCATACTTTTAAACTGCCCATATTGTTAAAATATGCCATTTGCAGTAACTTGAACTGATTGTTAAGAAGTGAGACATTTCATTTCAATCAACTCTGCTTATTTCTTTTATTCACCTACCATTTGTTTTTCTCAATGCATTTACTATGTTCAGATGAAATCAAGTCTCTTTACTCTTTGGAGATCAATTTTAAAAGATTTAAAATGTGCAATTTTTAGAATTTATCATGTTATTACTTGAACAAATGGGCAATATGATTAGAAGTGGGTTGTGAAGCGATACTAGCCCAGGTATTTTTGGAGAAAGGTGTCCAAACCACTAATTACTGCTATCACTTTATGGAATTTAATTTTCCTCATTATAAATAGTTTGACATCAACTTCAGACTCCAAGTTCAAAGTTCCAGTTAATATTCTAAATGCTTGCCATTCTGGCAGTATTCTTGCAGCATTCATGTAGAGGTGCCTCGTTTGTTGCTAGCTTTATCTATAATCTGAATGTGGTTGCTCCATGAATTCAGTCTGATGTATGATTATGTCATTAAAACTGTATCATAGCAATCAAAAAGATGAAATGGTCTCCCATGAAAACAATTCTGGGACACAAGGCTAGGACACCAATATTTTTCTAGGAAATTCATTTAGCAGTATGGAACTGTCTTCTGCTAAATAAAATCATGGGCCCATTCAGTCCAAATTGAAGTTTTCCCCAGAATAATCTGTAGAAATCTTTTACAGTAATGATTATACAGTACATGAAACTGCAACATACAAAATATATGCTCTTTCTTGAATCATTATTCAATTCTTCTAATATGGTAGCTGCAAGTCAATATAAAAGTAGTTTGCAGTTATATTGCGAAATTATTATTGTTTTATTTCTAAACTGTCCCATTAGTAAAGCTATGTAATCTCAAGAGTGATTGAATGGCTGATATGGAATATATGATAGTCATACATCTGCACACATTCTTTAATGTATTTTGGACTATTTTTGCTGTAATATATAATATCAAATATATAGATATAAAATATTTTTTTTGCATTTTGTCACTTGCATATAATATTTATTTGCTTGCAGATTGGGATTATCAACTGTATTTCTTTTTTTCATTATTATGGTGGCACAGTGGTTAGAATGCAGTACTGTAGGCTACGTCTGCTGACTGCCAGCTGCCAGCAGTTCATCAGTTCGATTCTCACTAGCTCAAGGTTGACTCAGCCTTCTGAGGACAGTAAAATGAGGGCCCAGATTTTTGGGGTCAATATGCTATCTCTCTAAAAACTGCTTAGAGATGGCTGTAAAACACTGTGAAGCAGTATATAAGGCTAAGTGCTAAGTGCTAATGAAACCCTCCCTTGTTCCATTCTCCTGTAAGTCATTTGTTATTCTGAATAAGGCATTTCTTTCTACAATCAGTTATTCACCCATGTAAGGAGAAATGTAGGAACAATTTCTTTGTTATGCAAAATTACAATTAGAATGTCCTAACAGGACCCATTCTCACACCTTAAGTGTGATTTTTACACATAGATACACAACAAAAATCCTGAAGTTGCAAATAATAACAAATGCATAGCATGAATTTTCTCTTTAGGTAAACATCCACATACAGCCTAAGAAAAACTTATTATACACAAAGAGACTGAAATTGTCAAAGGATGAAGAACTTCAAGTGTCAGACTCATATTTCTGGATGCTTCAGGAATCAGACATGTAACCAAGGCTGTGATAAAAAAATAAATCTCCCTCAATTGTTTTCAGGTGCCTCTTGATTCTCCTTTGTAAATTACTATTTTATATAGGAAATGATGCCATACATTTTCTCCCTGTTTACAGATGGGACAAGAAAGGCTCCTCGAAGAACCCCACCATCTATAGGGAGAGGTAGCTGCATACTTGTGGGATGTGGCTGATTGGTAGTTTACTCCAAGTTTCAGTCATAGATTCTTGTAATGTCTTTTGTACATCTATAATGCAGACATTTGCTCTGATTGATTTACTTTTCTTTATAGTGAAACTCCCAATTTGATTGAAAGCCCTTCTCCTTCAGCTTGTCCTTAAATCCCCATATTGCATTGTTTTAGATGTATATAAAAGGAGAAGCCTTCACAATATAGCAGGTATTGGGTGGAGACCTGGTCTTACTACAAATAATCCTCCTTCACTCAATTTCCACTTCTTGTAAATGTGATGCTGTGTTCAAACTTAATGCTAACATCTTTAGAAATAAAATTTCCACTGTGGGGAGGGGAAGCAAACACAGAGCTATTCCTCTAAATATGGATTGGAATACACATTCCATCAATTCTGATCACTTTGAGTGCAAGAATAAGGAGATAGCACATTTTAAAGATTATGTCATTAATATATATTTTGTGAGTTTATCTCTGAATGGGGGGAGGATTGTTTTAGGAGCCTTTCTCACTTTTTAGCCAGTTAGAGAAGGAGAATTAACCCATTGTTTTGAATATTTTTTCCCCATTTCTAGCTGTAGTCATTCAGGTTCTGAGCTGTCCACCTCCTTGTAAACTTTTGCTTAAACCAGAGAGAAACCTCTGAAAAACTCCATATGAGGTCAGGTCTCTACAAAATGGACCAAAGCATGTTGAAGTCATCCATTGATTTAAGAGTTATAGTCATATTACTATGGAAGATGCTTGGTCTTCCAATAGCTGAACTTCCATGGCACTCATGTTTCCTTATGCATCAGAAATAGAGACTTCTTGGGTCATGGGTTTCACTACTATAAATTTGGCTTCCACAGCTTGGAAGAGCCAGTTGGTTTGCTTTTGTCCAGAAGAAGTGATTTATAAATGGCCCTCTAAACTGGTTTGCACTCCAACTCCAAAAGAACCATAGCTTTGAAATGTCAAGAGATAAACCATTAAAACAATATTGGTCAGCAGCTATTGTTACTCTTTCAACACTCTTAATAGATTTAAATGCTATTCCCTTAATTATTGCTACTTTCTCCTTAATTTTCGATTGGCTGTTATTCTCACCACAGAAAATTTCATAAATACCAATAAAGGAAAATATTTGGAGCTTGGGGTTGAAGTGAGGGATCCTTGGTGCTTCTGAGCTTGGATGTTTTTTTCATGTGTTTCATTACCTAAACTAGGCAACATCATTAGTGCTAGAAGGATGTCACCTAGTTTGGGTAATGAAATGTCTTCAAGAAAACAACCAAGCTCAGAGTACTGACAGACTCTCAGTTTCATGAATGCTTCTCATGTTTTGATTTCTATTCCCTCAATATGTTTGCTGCATATGTTAATTCACACACTGAATATATTTTTCCTTATGATTGCTTCTTTATCTTTCATTGCCGCTTCCCCTTGAAAAGATCACATAGTGTTCCTCTATGAATTCTAAATCACTGACTAAAAATCTTAATTCCATGTAATTTATAATTAATTTAATTACAAATTTAATAGATTAAAATGAGATAAAAAACTGAGCCGTGTATGGTCACAATTTTTGACATTATGCACATTTTGGGAACCACATTTTTTAAAAATACTCTTTAAAGATCTCACAAAGCTTATAGTGACTTCATCTTTAGTATTCTTGCAGGCAGGCAATCAGGCAGGCAGAGAGAGGAACTGGGGGTGGGTGGGAGGGAGGAATGAGGGAGGGAGGGGGAAGGAAGGAAGGAAGGAAGGAAGGGAGGGAGGAAGGAAGGAAGGAAGGAAGGAAGCTTTCTGATAATCATTGCTAGTTTTCTGCAAGGAAACTCCATGGGAAGGCCAGCAGGAAATTGGAAATCACTCCAGTGCCCATTACTTTTTGCTCACCTGCAGTTATTCTGTTTCTCTGTTTATGTAAGGAAATATCTCTGAAACCATGAGCCAATGGGATACAGGTTGTCTAGCTTAATTTGACTTTTCAGAGGAATTTATCTAGATAGGCATTCAGAGGGTACAGATTCTCCTATCATTAATGCATCTGTACAAAGAGATGACTTGCATGCTAGCACCACAATATCGTATATTTGACATTTTAATGCAGTTTGGCATACTTTAATGTGCATATGGTAATTCAAGAATCCTTATACAGAAGGGCAGGGGAACAGAAAAGAGAAAAAATATTGCATAGGACTGATACAATATGAAACTGAAACATACAGTCTCAAAGGTGCTTTTTTTTTTTTCAAGAGGCCTTCGATTCCCCACCATCCAGTCAGAGCTGAAGAAGCGTTTTGGATGAGAAGTGAAACATCTTCATAGAAGAAATGGAAAGTCCACTCACTTCTTGAAAAAAAGCACCCTTGGGACAACCATGACCTGGATGACTGAGAATCTCCATAGACATGAAACATACAGTATCTCAAAATGACTTCCAATTTTATTTAAAGTCTGAAAGGTAACAGGTTCCTTTTAAGTCTTTTTTTAATCCATTTCATCTTCCATGTACTGTAGAATTTATTTTACAAATCTCTAATTTGATAGTTCTTACTCCCTATCCAAATTGTCGACTAATAATAGGGTGTTTTGTTTCGTTTTTTGAAAGCTTTAGTTTTGTAATTTTTCTTTGCAAGAGTTTTCCTAGGATATATTTTCAGAATTTAAATCAAAGGCTGCTATAAACAGGGAAAATATTGCCCCTTATTTCTTTGTAGAGTCATACATGCTTTCATCATAAAATTCTATTCTGGAATAGAGACTCTGGAAAAGGCTACATTAATACAGATAAATGTTTAGCACAGACTTCCCCCATCCTTATACTCACAATATAATTGCTCATCTGTCTCTACTGTTCTACCAAAAAACATCGCTAAGTCCTTCGTTAATATGTATAGTTTTGGGAAAACAAACCACTTCTCTCCCCAAGGTCCAAATCCTGCCCAACTATTGGGGGATATGCAAAATAAATCTTCAGATTTGGAAACTGCAATTTGTTTGCCCAGCTGTACATGGAGAATGTCAAAAGCACCAACCATTATATCACTCAAAATTATCTCACTCAATGGTACAGGTAGTCCTCGACTTACAACAATTCATTTAGTGACCATTTAAAGTTACAACAACACTGAAAAATATGACATTTTCACACTTATGACCATTGCAGTATACCCATAGTCACATGATCAAAATTTGGATGCTTGGTAACTGACTCATTTTTATGACAGTTACAGTGTCCCAGGGTCATACAGTCATCTTTTCTGACCTTCTGACAAGCAAAGTCAATGGGGAAGCCAGATTCACTTAACAACTGTGTTACTAACCTAACATCTGTAATGATTCACTTAACTGTGGCACGAAAGGTCATAAAATGGAGCAAAAATCACTTAACAAATGTTTCACTTAGCAACAAATTTGAGGGCTCAATTGTGGTCATCAGTCAAGGATGACCTGGATTCCACCGGTATAACAACCGGTTCGGTGATCACGCGCACCAAATGTGCACTCCATGTTTAAAAAGGCTCTAATACTTACCTTCTACTGCAATCCCTGTGAATAAAACAGCTGAGATGCAGCAAACCGCTCTGCCGTGCAAATCAGCCTGTGCTCTAAAAAAAGGAAATAAAGCACAGGAAAGAGCAGGGGCAGGTGGGCGGGCCCACATGCTCATTGCAGCGAACCAGTTCACTGCCAGCTGATCTTCGGGGTTCACTCAAACTGGTCTGAACTGGTAGAATCCCAGCCCTGTCTGTATTGGTTTTAGAACTGAAATGAAGCAGGATTTGAATTGTTCTCATATTTTTAGTTATACAATACTACAGAGAACTTTAACCTAATCAGAATATGCCATTCCTGGCCAATAGGTGAACAGAACAGTGATCAAAAAGAGCTCAATTGTTGTCAGCCCAGACAGCCATGCCCACCTCCCCTTCACAACACTCAGCCACTGCCAAAATAAAAGGAAGTAAATTGGAAGAAACTTTTTTTTTTTTTAAAGCTTGGTGGCATACCTCATGGTTTTGAAATTTTAGTTTTGACCTATATGCCCACCTCTTGGAAGATCAAGATGTGGGAGGCTGATAGTCCATCCATTGGCCACAGGGACTCTTTTAGGCAAACCACTGGAGTGAAGAATAGCTGCTTCTAGAATTGCATATATAGCAGCCAACAAATGTTGTTAGGTGGTTTTTGTATGTTTTTCAAAGCATAACAAAAATTATCTGCATGCAAAGAGAGAGAGGAATAAGGATCAGGACTAAATGTGATAGAGAGGCCATAGAGAAGACATTGACTGATCACCAGAAGACTCTAGCTAGTTATTTTTATTCTGCAAATCAGCAGAAAAAAGAACACACACACACACACACACAGAGAGAGAGAGAGAGAGAGAGAGAGAGAGAGAGAGAGAGAGAGAAATAGATGGAGAGATAGAGACAGAGGTAGGGGTAGAGATATAGAGATGGAGATAGAGAGATAGGGAGGCAGAGATAGAGGGGGGAATATAAATACAGATGGATAGATAACTGTCAGGAAAGTTGACATTTATACCAGAAGGTTTGGCTGCAAATAATCGTGTCACTCTGATCACCTGCTGGCCTTCTACTATTTGGAGTGTTTTGTACAGCTGTTCTTTAGAATTCTGAACCATATGGATTGGAAAATTAAATGCATATTTTAAAAGCTCTAATTCATTTCCACAGTTTTTATCTCTACTGAAACTGATGAAAACTCACCTTTCAAAGGAGGGAAAACAGAGAGGAGAAATGAGAAGGATTGTTTGACACAGAACTAGAACAGCTGGAATCTGAAAATTTATGAATACTAAAATCCTGGATTTCAGAAGTATTTCATCAGGCAATTCACCAAAGCAAGCAAGAGTCATTGCCAGAATGCAGTTATTTTTTTAAAATACAAAAGGGGGAGGAAGAAGAAATATAAATGATATAAATGTACATAAGAACATGCATTGGTGGATTCAATGAAACTTATTTTCAAATGTATACACTTATTCTATATATCCTTCCTTCCTTCCTTTTTTCTATTCTAAATGATGCCAATCCTATTTTCAGTTAAATTACAGGAGATCCTCTTCTTCTTCCAGAAAGTTCAGATTTCTGTTTTTTTTTAAGTGCATCTAGTATAACTGTCAAATTTCAATTTGATTCTTCTTCTTCTTCTTCTTCTTCTTCTTCTCCTTCTCCTTCCTCCTCCTCCTCCTCCTCCTCCTCTCCCTCCTGCTCCCCCTCCCCCTCCTCCTTCTCCATCTGTTTTCACTGATTTCAGAAAGGTCTAACTAACTAGCATTGGCAGAACTGGATTGCAAAAATTGGATGAAAACTAAAAGCTATCACTTTCTGAATCTCTCTGCTACTCTGCTACATTGCCTTCTTCTTTTTTTTTCAGAGCAGATATGATAGTCTTGCTAAAATCTACAAGTCAATCATAATATTCTTTTTGAAGTGATATCCCAGAGATCTGCTTCTGGGTAAACATGCTTAGGCTACAAGCAAGTGTAGAATTACGTTCCATGCATTGCAATTTTAAATTCAAGTAATCTTATTTTTTCTATGCTAAAGTACTTAAAACTCTGCCAACAATTGGAAACTGAACACCATGAAAACAGGATTCCAATTTCTAGCATGATTAGGCCAGAACTACATCTGATCAACATTAAAACCAAGTAGATGATCAGAAATTACATACTACCCACTTTGCATATTTTCATCCTTAGAAAATAGGTGTTTTTCCAAAGAATCAAGAGCATAATTTAAAATATATATAAACCCAGATTGTTTAGCAGTTTATTCTTTCAAGCAATCAAACTTTCAAACATGCACAATCTTAGATTCAGATCAATGTCTGTAAAAAGGAACTTAATTAACAGTTTAATTGTGTGATATCAAGTCAGTGTTGATTATTAGCAATGAAATAGATCTTTAGGATTTTGCCTCCAACTTGATTCTTCAGGTCTCTATATGATGCACCCATTACTAATGTAATGAAATAATTCCAGTTTGTTGCCTATTCTCCTTCTTACAGTTCAGTGAATTAGGGAGATGTTTGGCTGGCTGCTTCTGAATATTATCTGGATATTATGAATTTATGTAATGTTTTACCCCTTGCTGCTTTGATAATGGAGCTTGCATATTTCCATCAAGGTAGTCTTTCTTATTCTCTATTTTTTAATAAGAACTAACCATTTCTGTGAGGTACCTTAGTGAGTGAGTGATATCATTCTGGAGTAAGATTTTAAAATATGTAAATAAAGAAAATATTTTAATAATAATAATAATTTGTTACTATTTTTGTATTAAAAGACATTAAAGTTATGTAGTGGTTGCAAACTCTGAAAATTGATTATTTTTATTTTTGTTGATCCAGTTTAGACTGGATTAGGCATTTTTATCCACCTCTTGATTCCTTCTCAAGAACCCGGAATACACAGTGTTAAAGGTGTTGTCAATGTACACTGTTCCAGATAAAGCTACCTGGTAGTCTTCAAATGGTGCTCCAGTTGTTATGAAATTGCACCCAAGGCACCTACTGTATTATTATTGGGACTATATTTGCTTTCTTTTGTCATATTTGTTGTACTTCTATTTCTAGATCTTTGAGTTTGTGGGTTTTCTTCAGTTCTTTCTGTTTGATTCTGCTGTCTTCAGGCAATGCAACATTTATTATTAATAACTATAACATTCTTCCCCAAACCCCAAAAACTTTAACCTTAGATTATTGACCTCACCCCTTTCCTAAGAGGTCTGTAGGGGAAGTGCATAAGTGCACCAACGTGCCTACCATCCCTGTCCTATTGTTTCTTTTTATTTTTCTTATATGTATCCATTTCATGTATTCATAACTATGTAAACATATACCTGTTATCTTATAATTGCTTGACAAATAAAATAAATAAATAAAATAAATTAGTTATATCTGTTAAACACTCCATTCTAAAAGATTTTTGAGAAATTATGGATAAAAAGTGTCAGATATTGCTTTAATTATTGAAATTATTAGTATTAGAAATAAGTATAATTATTATATAAATATCATATATATTGATAAATAATTATAATATTGAGGGAAAATGATAAATACAGTCTGAACATCTGGCTAAGTGTGCAATGAACAATATCATATACATTATAATTATTACTATAATTATTTGTCAAATTATTTAAAGAAATTTAAAATGTAGTGTTACTCTCAATATTAAGGACTGAATTAAAGAGATATGTAATTTATCTGTTTGTGAAAAGTAAGTTCGCTTACCAATAAAAGTGATATGTGTTTTTATTTGGCACAGATTTTGTGACATATTACAAAAATTGAATATTTGTATTTATTTTCCACAATCTACAAATTTCAAAACATTGTTTAATATGTGACAGCTATACATATTTTATAATATGGTTGTCCTATTTTTCTTATCTTTGTTCAGTTTGCATGGTTGTTTTTTGTTTGTCTGTTTTTTGGTTTAGACAATTTTGTCGTGGTGTTTTTTGTCTATTTGTAAATCTTGTAAAATTTAATCAAATATAAATGAAATGAAACAATGCCATTCTTTGTTTTTTTTTTCATTTCCTGGGTAGTAAATACCATTATCTCCTGCCTGAAAGCATCCAGTTCCAATGCATTTAAATTTGCTGAAGCCTAAGATATCAATGTGTAATTGCTTTATTTCACCTTTATCTCTGTCAACCTTTCCCATATTCCTGGTGCTCAATGGAATCCTGTCTTTGCACTTTCAGATTCGTCTTTCCTATATGGCAACATCAGCAACCATATGTCATTTTTTTTCCTGCATCATACATACAATTATCCCCAGGTCTTCCTTAATGGAATGTTGAATATCATCTAACCTGAAGGGCCCATCACTTGGCACTCTATGGTAAATCACTTTTTCTTACCTATCCATGTGGTTTCCTTGGTGAAATATAAGAATGATTTGCCATCATTTTCCTCTATTCAATATAAACAGTACATTCTCTATGTGATCATCTACTTCCAGAATCTTCTAATATCACCGCTGTCCCATTCAGGTTCCAACTTGTTTTAGCTGGGCTGTGCAATGATCTTTGTAGTGCCCATAATGATATAGTGCTGAAAAATGCTCATAAGCAGTGGTGGGATTCTACCAGTTCGCACCTATTCACTAGAACCAGTTGTTAACATTCTAAGCAGTTCGGAGAACCGGTTGTTAGAAGAAATTACTGGCCTAATCCTTTTAAGGAAGACAGGAAGGAAACATTCTGGAATTGCTTACAGAAACTGCCTCTCCATTAACTCTTATTACCCATTCTTGGCAGGACGAGACTTCCTGTCTCAGGAACTTCTCTGGAGTTTTCCCCTCCTTTGCTGGTACTTTGCTTGTGTGGAGTGACCATTCAAAGTTACAATGGCACTGAAAAAAAGTGACTTATGACAATTTTTCACACTTACGACTGTTGTATCATCCCCATGCAGTCATAAGAAGCCAGGCGAGGAGATGCGTGCCTCGATGTGATATTGAGTTGGCCACACCCAGCCAATAACATGACCACCAAGCCATGTCCACCCGGTCACATGACCACCAAGCCATGCCCACCACCTAAGCCACGCCCACAGAACCAGTTGTTAAAAATTTTGAATCCCACTCCTGCTCATAAGGCTATGCTAAACTCTTTCTAGCATATAATTAATCTTTGTAATCATTAAAATGCTTCTGTTTGAATAAAGTTTAAAAGCACCCAGTATGACATTCTTAAGTAGGTCACATACCTACTAAAAATTTAAAAAAAAAAAAAAAAAACCTCTACAATGTTTGTTGTAACTAGGATGTGCTTATTTTCTGTATACACCTGCCAAGAGTGGAAATTTCCTCTTTAGTCCATATGTTTGTCACTATTTTTTCCCATTGCTTGAGTACACATGACAAATACAACCTCAGAGTGGTGCTGAGGTTCCACATATGTCTAGAAGGCAAAGAGCAGCCCTATTGTTAGAATAAAGAGACTGGGCTTAAAAACTTCCTTCAAGCCTTTGAGTCAGTTTTGGAGTACATCTCCTTCAGACCATTGAAGAACTTGCTGGATATCTACACTTTGCATAAACTCCCAGCATTCTGTCCCTGCCACGATGAGACGGCAAGGCTGAACTGGAGATGGGAGGGTGTAAAATGGGAACATATTCAAAAATCCACAAGGTATATTGTAACAGCAATCATTTTAAAGATGATAAAATATTAAGTATACAAGCTCTACAAGCAAGTGTAGAATTACGTTCCATGCATTGCAATTTTAAATTCAAGTAATCTTATTTTTTCTATGCTAAAGTACTTAAAACTCTGCCAACTTTCAGATTTCTTATTAGGAAGATCAACATTAAAACCAAGTAGATGATGAAATTACATACTAACTTTGCATATTTTCATCCTTAGAAAATACAAAGAATCAAGAGCATAATTTAAAATATATATAAACCCAGATTGTTTAGCAGTTTATTCTTTCAAGCAATCAAACTTTCAAACATGCACAATCTTAGATTCAGATCAATGTCTGTAAAAAGGAACTTAATTAACAGTTTAATTGTGTGATATCAAGTCAGTGTTGATTATTAGCAATGAAATAGATCTTTAGGATTTTGCCTCCAACTTGATTCTTCAGGTCTCTATATGATGCACCCATTACTAATGTAATGAAATAATTCCAGTTTGTTGCCTATTCTCCTTCTTACAGTTCAGTGAATTAGGGAGATGTTTGGCTGGCTGCTTCTGAATATTATCTGGATATTATGAATTTATGTAATGTTTTATCCCTTGCTGCTTTGATAATGGAGCTTGCATATTTCCATCAAGGTAGTCTTTCTTATTCTCTATTTTTAATAAGAACTAACCATTTCTGTGAGGTACCTTAGTGAGTGAGTGATATCATTCTGGAGTAAGATTTTAAAATATGTAAATAAAGAAAATATTTTAATAATAATAATAATTTGTTACTATTTTTGTATTAAAAGACATTAAAGTTATGTAGTGGTTGCAAACTCTGAAAATTGATTATTTTTATTTTTGTTGATCCAGTTTAGACTGGATTAGGCATTTTTATCCACCTCTTGATTCCTTCTCAAGAACCTGGAATACACAGCGTTAAAGGTGTTGTCAATGTACACTGTTCCAGATAAAGCTACCTGGTAGTCTTCAAATGGTGCTCCAGTTGTTATGAAATTGCACCCAAGGCACCTACTGTATTATTATTGGGACTATATTTGCTTTCTTTTGTCATATTTGTTGTACTTCTATTTCTAGATCTTTGAATTTGTGGGTTTTCTTCAGTTCTTTCTGTTTGATTCTGCTGTCTTCAGGCAATGCAACATTTATTATTAATAACTATAACATTCTTCCCCAAACCCCAAAAACTTTAACCTTAGATTATTGACCTCACCCCTTTCCTAAGAGGTCTGTAGGGAAGTGCATAAGTGCACCAACGTGCCTACCATCCCTGTCCTATTGTTTCTTTTTATTTTTCTTATATGTATCCATTTCATGTATTCATAACTATGTAAACATATACCTGTTATCTTATAATTGCTTGACAAATAAAATAAATAAATAAAATAAATTAGTTATATCTGTTAAACACTCCATTCTAAAAGATTTTTGAGAAATTATGGATAAAAAGTGTCAGATATTGCTTTAATTATTGAAATTATTAGTATTAGAAATAAGTATAATTATTATATAAATATCATATATATTGATAAATAATTATAATATTGAGGGAAAATGATAAATCCAGTCTGAACATCTGGCTGAGTGTGCAATGAACAATATCATATACATTATAATTATTACTATAATTATTTGTCAAATTATTTAAAGAAATTTAAAATGTAGTGTTACTCTCAATATTAAGGACTGAATTAAAGAGATATGTAATTTATCTGTTTGTGAAAAGTAAGTTCGCTTACCAATAAAAGTGATATGTGTTTTTATTTGGCACAGATTTTGTGACATATTACAAAAATTGAATATTTGTATTTATTTTCCACAATCTACAAATTTCAAAACATTGTTTAATATGTGACAGCTATACATATTTTATAATATGGTTGTCCTATTTTTCTTATCTTTGTTTAGTTTGCATGGTTGTTTTTTGTTTGTCTGTTTTTTGGTTTAGACAATTTTGTTGTGGGTTTTTTTTGTCTATTTGTAAATCTTGTAAATTTTAATCAAATATAAATGAAATGAAACAATGCCATTCTTTGTTTTTTTTCATTTCCTGGGTAGTAAATACCATTATCTCCTGCCTGAAAGCATCCAGTTCCAATGCATTTAAATTTGCTGATGCCTAAGATATCAATGTGCAATTGCTTTATTTCACCTTTATCTCTGTCAACCTTTCCCATATTCCTGGTGCTCAATGGAATCCTGTCTTTGCACTTTCAGATTCGTCTTTCCTATATGGCAACATCAGCAACCATATGTCATATTTTTTTTCTGCATCATACATACAATTATCCCCAGGTCTTCCTTAATGGAATGTTGAATATCATCTAACCTGAAGGGCCCATCACTTGGCACTCTATGGTAAATCACTTTTTTTTACCTATTCATGTGGTTTCCTTGGTGAAATATAAGACTGATTTGCCATCATTTTCCTCTATTCAATATAGACAGTACATTCTCTATGTGATCATCTACTTCCAGAATCTTCTAATATCAACGCTGTCCCATTCAGGTTCCAACTTGTTTTAGCTGGGCTGTGCGATGATCTTTGTAGTGCCCATAATGATATAGTGCTGAAAAATGCTCATAAGCAGTGGTGGGATTCTACCAGTTCACACCTATTCACTAGAACCGGTTGTTAACATTCTAAGCAGTTCGGAGAACTGGTTGTTAGAAGAAATTACTGGCCTAATCCTTTTAAGGAAGACAGGAAGGAAACATTCTGGAATTGCTTACAGAAACTGCCTCTCCATTAACTCTTATTACCCATTCTTGGCAGGACGAGACTTCCTGTCTCAGGAACTTCTCTGGAGTTTTTCCCCCTCCTTTGCTGGTACTTTGCTTGTGTGGAGTGACCATTCAAAGTTACAATGGCACTGAAAAAAGTGACTTATGACAATTTTTCACACTTACGACTGTTGTATCATCCCCGCAGTCATAAGAAGCCAGGCGAGGAGATGCGTGCCTCGATGTGATATTGAGTTGGCCACACCCAGCCAATAACATGACCACCAAGCCATGTCCACCTGGTCACATGACCACCAAGCCATGCCCACCACCTAAGCCACGCCCACAGAACCAGTTGTTAAAAATTTTGAATCCCACTCCTGCTCATAAGGCTATCCTAAACTCTTTCTAGCATATAATTAATCTTTGTAATCATTAAAATGCTTCTGTTTGAATAAAGTTTAAAAGCACCGAGTATGACATTCTTAAGTAGGTCACATACCTACTAAAAATTTTTTTTAAAAAAAACCTCTACAATGTTTGTTATAACTAGGATGTGCTTATTTTCTGTATACACCTGCCAAGAGTGGAAATTTCCTCTTTAGTCCATATGTTTGTCACTATTTTTTCCCATTGCTTGAGTACACATGACAAATACAACCACAGAGTGGTGCTGAGGTTCCACATATGTCTAGAAGGCAAAGAGCAGCCCTATTGTTAGAATAAAGAGACTGGGGTTAAAAACTTCCTTCAAGCCTTTGAGTCAGTTTTGGAGTACATCTCCTTCAGACCATTGAAGAACTTGCTGGATATCTACACTTTGCATAAACTCCCAGCATTCTGTCCCTGCCACGATGAGACTGCAAGGCTGAACTGGAGATGGGAGGGTGTAAAATGGGAACATATTCAAAAATCCACAAGGTATATTGTAACAGCAATCATTTTTAAAGATGATAAAATATTAAAAGTATACAAGCTCTACAAACTTTCAGATTTTATAGGAAGGAATGATTAATCTTCTAACTGACGGTGCATAATCTATTTTTAAAAAATGTGACTACAGAGTTGTCAGAACAGAGTGGGTTTTTCTCCCTGTACAATAAATTCTGAATATAACAAATCTCAATTTTACAGGCTCTGAATGAAATAGACAAAATTTACATGTTTGCTTCTATGTATTCATAAAACCATGCCACCTATTTAACATATGCATGAATTGTATGCAAGTCATAAAAAATATCATGGATAAAATCCAATTCTGATACGTGTGAAATATGTAAAATATGCAAACATAATATGAGCCAGTTTGGTCCAGTGGTTAAGGCAACGTGCCAGAAACTAGGAGACTACGAATTCTAATCTCAGCCATGAAAGCAAGCTGGGTGACCTTGGGACAATCACTCTCTCAGACCAACTCACCTCACAGGGTTTTTAGTGTGGGGAAAATAGGAGGAGGAAAGTGTGTTGGATAGGTTTGTATTATTTGTAAAAATAATAAAGGCAAGAAATAAAGAAATAAAGAAACAAATCAGGCAGATTTAACGAATTTCTGCTTCAATTCCACTAAAATGGATTAATGTTCCCTGCATCTTAACCAAAATGCATTTTGGAAAAATGGCATGCATAATAGTTCTGTTTTCTATTGCTGTGCTCTGCAATTCTGTTACTGAGCTCTGCTAAACTAATGTTATTTGGAACAGAACAGTTAGAGATGTCTATTTACAGTATAATCCCACTCTACCAACTGGAAGAAAAATAACAAATTTAGTCTAGTACTGATATCTGAGTTCACAAATATCAAGGATTAAAATAGAGCAAAATATTATAAATCTAAACATGTTACAAATGCTCTTCCACTGAGGATCTGCAAATTCATAGGTCTGAACAGGAGGCTTGTGCTACCAAAGGGACAGGTTTTTGTTTTTGTTTTTTATTTGTTCATTATGCCATTTTATATGTACTTACTTGTTGCTTACTGATGCCACCCTCAGTTCTGTGTTGAATGGGCAGCTATATAAATTGAACTAATGAAGATATAATAATCTATAAATGAAATGCCAATTTATTGATTTGGCCAAGGCAGAAGATCAAAGCTGCTAACAATTACATCATTTAGACTCAATTTTTTTATAAACTATAAACATTTTTATAAACTCTAGATCAGGGGTTACCAAACTTTTGGACCTCAGGGACCACCAAACTCATACTTTTAAATCCTGAGGACCAATAAGATGAATTTTTTAAAAAATATAATATATTTAATATTTTTTAAATTTTTATATTAAAAATTAATTTAATATTAATATTAATATTAATATATATATATATATATATATATATATATATATATATATATATATATATGTGGATATTGTGGATTATTCGGGTTCTCTCAGCGTAAGATTCAAAGTAGGCAATGCGTTTGGCGAGGTCCCACTCGCCATCTTCAGGCTGGTGCTTTCAGCAGTGCCAGTGCTTGCACTGGCACTAAGCCAAAGCACCAGCCTGAAGATGGCGAGTGGGACCGCCAAACGCTGCCTAGATACTTTGAATCTTACGCGGAGAGAACCCGAATAACCAAAGATCACATACAAATACCATGAGAACCTCAGAAAACATATATATATATATATATATATATATATATATATATATATATATATATATATATATATATATATATATATAAGTTTTAAGCTTACATGTATAGCCTTCAGCTTTGTTCGGGTATTTTCCCACGTCATTATAGTTGTGCTTTTAAAGTTGTAGCAACGTTTCAGCAGAATCTCATCTGCCATCATCAGGCTTCTGTATTGTGTCCGTCCGTTGCTACAACTTTAAAAGCACAACTATAATGACGTGGGAAAATACTCCGAACAAAGCTGAAGGCCATACATACATACATACATACATACATACATGTGTGTGTGTGTGTGTGTGTGTGTGTGTGTATGTGTATGTGTATGTGTATGTGTGTGTATATATATATATATATATAGTTTTCTTAAGTTTTCGTGGGTACTTACATGAATGGTATTCAGCTTTGTTCGGGTATTTTCCCACGTCATTATAGTTGTGCTTTTAAAGTTGTAGCAACGTTTCGGCAGAATCTCATCTGCCAACATCAGGCCTCTGTATTGTGTTCGTCAATTTTAAAGTTGTAGCAACGTTTCGGCAGAATCTCATCTGCCATCATCAGGCTTCTGTATTGTGTTCGTCTGACGAACACAATACAGAAGCCCAACGATGGCAGATGAAATTCTTCTGAAACGTTGCTACAATTTTAAAAGCACAACTATAATGACGTGGGGAAGTACCGAACAAAGATGAAAGTTGTAGCAACGTTTCAGCAGAATCTCATCTGCCATCATCAGGCTTTCTGCATAGTGTTGGTGAGACACTATACAGAAGCCTGATGATGGCAGATGAGATTCTGCTGAAACGTTGCTACAACTTTAAAAGAACAACTACAATGACGTGGGAAAATACCCGAACAAAGCCGAATGCCATACATGTAAGTACCGAAAACTTAAGAAAACGTATGTATGTATGTATGTATGTATGTATGTATGTATGTATGTATGTATGTATGTATTGCTTAATCATAACTGTGGGGCAGAGCAAAGGGAAAGGAGGGGGCCTCTCTCATCCTTTGGGAAGAAAGAGAGGCCTGGAGGCTGGGAAGATCTGGATAGGGCGGAACTGGCTCCCCCTCAAATAGAAGAAAAGCAAAGCCCCACCCCCAATCTGTTCTCCTATTATTTAATATCACCCCCAAGTCAAAGGAAACCTCTCTCTCCTTTGCCAAGTTGGGCTGCCTGGAGCTGGGGGAGGGAAGGAGGGCCAGGGTGGAAGTGCCAAGGAAGACAGGCTCCTAAAAACCAGGCAACATCCTCCTCCTTTGGCCTCCACACTGGAAATGTGTGTTGGCATTTCCAACACGCATTGCTTTGGCACTTGCCCAAAATTCTTTACATTCCCCCAAGCCTGGCTTGCTGACGGGGGACAGTAGCACTGATGTCTCTGCTGCCCACCCCTCACAGTCCCATCCATGGCTGCCCAGGGCAAGCACAGGAAAAGTGAGCAGAAACATAGCTCTTGCTGGGGTGAAAGAGTGGAGATTGAGGAAGGCACAGGCAACAGAAAGCGGCACTTTTCAAAGGCGGCAGCTTCTGTCTTCTCTTGCTGTGCCTTCTTCAATCTCAGCTTTTTTGCCCCGGTGAGAGCTATGTTTCTGCTCGCTTTCTTTTCCTGTGCCTTCCTCGATCTCTGCTCTTTTGCCTCAGCAAGAGCTATGTTTCTCCTTGCTTGTCCTGTGCTTTCCCTAAGCAGCAATGGCTGGTGCCGTGGGGAGAGGCAGAAGAGCAGAGCACCGACAGGGATGAGAAAACTGACGATGATGACAATCCATTCTGGACCTCTGAACTGAATGTTGAGTGCAGACTTGCCTACTCCCACCACCACCAGCTGGTACCTTTCTTGCCCCGGGCCATCCCTACAGCCCACGGCCATCGAGGAAGAGCCCAGGCCAGGAGAGGCAAGCTGGAAGGTGTGGGAGAGCTGCACAAATGCAAGTAGCACCGTGCTCCTGCACTTTCTGGCCATCTCCATCACCGCTTCAGCCCACCTGTGCCACCAGCCCCCTCTTGCTGCAACAGCACCATTACCTTGTTCTGGCTGGCGAGGGCTGTGCTGCTTTTTGCAGGTTTGCGCTTGGCCGAAGGATGGGAGCTAGCAGGTGGGTGGGCCATGTGAGTGGCATAGCCTTGTGTTCCTGTGCAGCCTGGATTAATTGCTTTGGGGCAGACATTTCTCTGCAGCCCACCAAAATTTTCACATGGACCACCAGTGAGACGCGGCCGACCAGTTGGTGACCACAGCTCTAGATAGACATGGGGCTGCCATGGTATCTTTCTTTTGTCTTCTGTTTAAAAGGTTCTCATGTTTAAAGGGTTCTCATTTCAAGTTATGAAATTCATCTCAAAAGACAAAAAAAGACATAGAAGAAATAAGCAAGGCAGTTGTCACAAAAATGAAGTGAAATACCAGTAGTTGCAAAAACAAAATGTTGCATAACATAGAGTCTATTACCATCTTTCAAAACAGATAAGTATTAACTCTGAAAAAAAAAAGATAAACAAATGTTTGAAATAGAAGACACATTCTTCCCACACACTCTGTCTTTCTAGACATATTTGCTTTTTCACCCCCATGGATCAGACAACCAAGGTCACACATGTCTGCTTTCTCACTGGTTCACATCTTCTTGATGGACAGAGTCTTTAATTGGTACAAACAAACCAATACACACTGCTCTTAAAGCTTAGGATAATAATTAAACACAAACATTTTTGTATTGTCGAATTAAGATTTCGTGCTTTCATTATTTTGACATTGAAATGTAGTTATGGAACTGCTGTTTCTATGAGGCAATTTATAAAGATAAATACATCAATCCATAAGAAGTAACAGGCAGGGAAATATACTAAGGTTATTTGTACATCAATGAGCCACACCATTTTGGATCTCTCGGAATGTGGATTGATTTTATATTGTTGATTGTTTTGTCAGTGGTTTATTTTTTCTTCATAGGCATTACCTTACCTCTACTCTTGGACTCAAATTAGCCCTTCTTTTTCTCTAAGGATCAATATCTCAAAGGCTGTCTTTTTGTGTATCCGTTACTTGAAATGTATCTGTTCCATTTCAGCAATCCGGACACCGTAGCAATTTGCAAACATGGTCACAACATTCAAACTGAACAGAATCGTGTTTGAAATTGCTGGACTGCTATCATTTCCCATTCATAGTTTACAGGAGCTTTTAAATGAAACAAAGATTGGTGGTAAGCCAGCTAAGAAGCTTTTATAGGATTTCAATGCTTTTATTTACAGCATTTTGCTGTCGTTCTTTCCTTGTGTAATTTTCCATTTAAGAAACATTTCAGGTTTCTTTTCTTTGTAAACCTACATGTGGAACTGAAAAAGAATTAATTGAATTTTTGTCACTCTATGACCAGTGATAACTTAGGGAGCAGGATGCTGATTGGATTGTGTTCTTTGACTATTGGTTAGGTTGATAGAAAGAAAGTAAATCCCCTAAAATCACACTTGTTAAACCACTGTTGCACGAGCTGCACTAGTTGCTGGTTTGCTTCCTGAGTGCATTTCAAGGTGTTGGTTTTTACCTGTAAAGCCCTTCATGGCATGGCCCCAAGCTATGTTTTCTCTGTTTTGGAGACAGCAGAAATTAGTACGATTGTGGGTCAAATTCAAATTACTTTAGGGTGAATAAGCTGTGTAAAAGTCTCTTAAGTATAGTTTTTCATGTTACACAGAGCTCATCTATACAGCTACTTTGCCCAGGCTTAGGGACACACTACATTATTCACTCAGGACATGGAGTCCAGTGGAGTCACCATCTGACCTGAAAATATTATTTTTTGCAGAGGCACTACAAACTTCAGCAATGTTGAGGTAAGGAAGAGGTAAGCTTCAGGGGTTTTTCTGTTTGCACTTTTCTCCTATTTCAAAGACCAGAGGAAAGATTCTTATTATTGTTGTGTGGGTGAGCCTTTAATAAATACCACAAAATTCAATAGAACTTTCTTCAAAGTAATTGTTTTTAAGACTATAGACCAAAACTTTTCCTTCATCTGATCCAGTTAGCCTTTTATGTCACAGCACAGAATTGAGGTCCAGATGAAATTTTAATCAGAGAATGTTGAAATTGTTTTACTCTGGACTTTCTCACATTAAATATAAATTCTGGACACCCATACATGTGTAAATGTGCTTATTTTTTATTTCAGCTACCTTGATTCAGAAATAAATCATGCTTTGTTGATCTCACTATGATTAATGGGTAAAATGTTCTATAATCAGATAGCAAATACAATGAGATGTTTTTACATACATTAGTCACTATAATGGTTTAATTTGCCACCTGGTGTTTGGGATTTCCTGACAACTATTCCAATCTCTGGTGGCATTTTAAAGGATCACAATTTGTTAAAGGATTACATCACCATGTAGATCTTGCCCAACAAAGCTTATGGAACAGATGGAGCTTATTGTTCAATTTTTAAAAAGGACAGCTTGTGAGAGTGAGCCATAAACTGAGAATAGAATAGAATAGAATAGAATAGAATGGAATGGAATGGAATGGAATGGAATAGAATAGAATAGAATAGAATAGAATAGAATAGAATAGAATAGAATAGAATAGAATAGAATAGAATAGAATACTTTATTTGGCCAAGTGTGCTTAAACACACAAGGAATTTGTCTCCAGTGCAGAAGCTCTTAATTTATATGCAAAGCAACAGGGTAATAATAATTATAACAATACCAATAAAAGGGGGTAGTAGAGAAGATGAGAAGTGTCATGCCCCTGTTGGAATCTCATTCCAGGGGAGGGGGGAGGCCGAGCAGCTGACAGGAAGTGGGAGTGTGGCTCTGTTGGCTATGGAAGAAACTGGGGAAGGCCACAGTCTGGTTGGGCAGAGCAGCGGGGAGGTAGAGCAAGGCAGAGGGAATTTGGAGAAAGACCCAGGCCCACCCCCTCTTCATCCTGGGGCATGCAGGGAAGAACAGAGAAGGAAGCAATGTGAGTTGCATGGCTTACGAGGGAGGAAAGGGCCCCGATTCCCTTCATTAGCTGCAGCTGGGAACACAGTGTTTAAAAAGGAAAGCTACACACAGCAACAGCAAATCATGAGTTATCTGTTATTGTCAAGGCTTATTTGGGTTTCTGGCATCTTCCCAACTGTGTGTGTTTTTTTGGCCTTTCAAGTTTGCAATTCCTTATCCTGCCCTATCAAGTTAATTGCTGCAGCGTGGTTTGTGTGGATTTTTATTTACAGCTTGTGTCAGTGGTGGGATTCAATTTTTTTTACTACCGGTTCTGTGGGCGTGGCTTGGTGGGCATGGCAGGGGAAGGATACTGCAAAATTGCCATTCCCTCCCCATCCCACTAACCTGCTTTCCAGCTCCATTCTCCTGTGCAGGGCAACAAAAGAAGACCCAGACAATCAGCTGGGACTTGGGAGGCAGAGAATAGATGGGGGCAGGGCCAGTCAGGGGTCTCAAAATTTCTGCTACTGGTTCTCCAAACTACTCAAAATTTCCGCTACCGGTTCTCCAGAACTGGCCAGAACCTGCTGAATACCACCTCTGGTTTGTGTGTACTTTGTTTTTGGACTGAATTTCCTCCACTTAAAGACTGTTCTTGGGAGAGTTTTTTCTCCAGCCGAAGGTAACTTGAACATTGGAGGCAAAGTTGGAGGTATTAAAGGGACTCTTCTTACTTATGTGACTATGTTGCCTTTGTGCCATGCCCCGTGTCATCACAAGAAGGCTAGTATTAATACTACAGCCATACAATTTGGGTGAATATACTTAGTCATAAAACAATACTTTGAAGATTAGGTGTTCAACAGAGTGATGGCTTGAGGGAAAAACTGTCCCCGTGTCTAGTTGTTTTGGCTTGTAATGTCCTATAGCAGCACCCCAAGGGGAGGAGTTGAAACAGATTATGTCCAGGATGTGAGGGATCTGTAGTTATTTTCATAGCCCTCTTTCTGACTTGTGCAACATACAGGTCTTCTATGGAAAGCAGACTGGTTGCAATTGTTTTTCTGCAGTCCTAACTACCTGTACCTGTCCTGTTTAGTTGCTCTACCAAACCATTATAGTTCAAATGACAGCTTCAATAAAAAAGTTCTAAAGTTGCCAAGTTTGGAGACCCCTAGTTTAAGACTTTGCAGCAGATCAGCCATTTAGAAGAGAGCAAATCTGGGGGGGGGAAAACACCTCTCTGCTTTAAGAAATCCCCTTATTAAAATTGATACAAACGTGGGACACTTCTTCCAAATGATTTCTGAAGCATGCATAGTTCTACTAAATACCAATTACAGGTAGTCCTTGACTTACGACCACAATTGAGACCAACAGACCATTTCTGTTACTGAGACATTTGTTAAGTGAGTTTTGCCCCATTTTACGACCTTTCTTGCCACATTTGTTAAGTGAATCATTGCTGTTGTTCATTGCTGTTGATTCATTAAGCAAACATGAACAACATGTTAATGAATCTGGCTTTCCCATTGACTTTGCCTGTCAAAAGATTGCAAAAGGAAATCACATGACCCCAGAAAACTGCAACCATCATCAATATGAGTCAGTTGTCAAGGATCTGAATTTTGATCACGTGGCCATGGGAATGCCGCAATGGTCCTAAGTGTGAAAAATGGTCAGGAGTCAATTTTTCACTGCTGTTGTAACTTCAAACAGTCACTAAATGAGTGGTTCTAAGATAAGGATTACCTGTAATTACCTTATCTTCAGCCATCTTCTTACCACCGTCTCTATGAAATATTAGAGAAAGCTTTATTCCTTTAATTTAGTTATGTATATCATAATTTACTATTTGGCCATTTCTTATGATGTGGAATGCAGATAAACCTAGCAAGCTTCTGTCCTACAGACATGTTTAGTCAAGGTCCATGGAAAAAAGAAATTTGAATATTTTTTTGTACTTGTTGGCCAATGGCTAGGGATGACAGCGATATATTTTGATTACCAGTCAGTATATGTATGCCTGTGAATTCATACTATTTAGGATATTGGGAGAAAATATAAAATATTTCATTACCACAGTGAATGGATTAAATATGTTGAGAGCTTTTAGTTCTGGTTTGTATCTACATACTCTGAATTAATTATTGTAATGGCAAGGATCTAACTTTTCTGTCGCTTTGTCCCAGATTGTCATAATAATGTTCATATGATAAAGCAGCATAGAGAATTTGAATCTAGCTCTATTGCTTCATTGCATTGCCTTAGGAAATAAGAACTGTTAGCTCTTATTTGTTGAATTAATAAAATTTAACACTGGCAATGGAATTTGCTTTCAGTAGATATACCTAGGATTATAGCTTTTTACTGTGTAAAATTGTACATTTCTGGGTACATTTTACCATTGAGCTTTGCAACCAAACTCACATTTTTATGTTACATTTTATAGAAAGCCAAATAAGTGGTGTGTGTTTTTTAATTCAGGCATTTCAATTTGCAATTGATCTCTAAACCAGATAGAGTAAAAGAAACAAAAAGTGAGGGAAGAAAAGGTAAAGAAAGTGATAAATAAACAAGTAGAGCCATAGATTGAGGCAAAAGAACATATGGAAAAAGAGCTGGCAAACCTAGTTTGTTAGAACTTACTTTCAGAGTTTATTTCCAATAGTGATGGAACTTGAACTAGAACTTGAACATTGAAAATTAATGTTAAATAACTGTGATCTTCAGCATAGTCGAAGTGCATTCCTTTCATCACTTCACAGTATATCTACATCTATCTATCTATATCTATATCTATCTATCTATATCTATCTATCGATATATCTATATATTAGAATCAGAGTGATCATAAGTCTTGCAATAAGTTTGCCCAATACAAATCCACTTTAAGTCTAGACAACAACTTCACAATCTTTCTTATTATGGCAAACTGCATTGTATTTCTGTTTAGATGATCGTGAACTTTCTGAATTATCCTTTTTCATTATAAATCATTATGTGCAGATTTTATGAAAGCAAGCATTCTGTTTTGTCCTCTTTTGGGGGTGAATGGTAAGTAGTCATCTTTTTAAAAAAATCCCTATGCATTAGAAACTGTGACTTGCTAGACTTCAGCCTTGTGGTTTATGCACTAGTAAGGAAAAAATACCTCAGGAATAATTCCTATACTTTTCCATATTAAGTCAGTAAAGCAGAATTGTTCAGCCTTGGCAACTTTAAGATGTATGGACTTCAGCATTTCCCAGCCATCATACTACCTGAACACTGTGGCTTCTAGAATTGCTAACCAATAATTGCCAACTACAATCTAAACTGCTTTATAACCCTTCAGATTCTGCCACAGAGGGTTCATATCTTTGCCTTACAAGAGGAGACTTTGTTATACTGGCTGGTTTCTAACCTTTTAAATAGGAAAGAGGAATCTATGGATCTTCAGAAGTTGCTAAAAGATAATTTCAGGCAGTCTTTATGTTTGGCCATGCTGGCTATCCTCAGTTAAAAATAGTTACAGGGTTTTCTCTTCTTCCTTTAAATAAATGCAATAATATAAAGGCATAGGTTGACCCAAATGATGCTTTAAAATAAACATACCAATTTTTAAAAATATGTTTTATGTAGCACAGCTAGGAACAAACATTGGTATGCTTATTGTAAGCCACATAAATGATTGTTTTAGGATTTTGACAACATTTGAAATATTTTTTTCTGGATGAAATTTGGTTGGGGTGGCAATGTTTTGTGAACTTGGTGTGTAATGCCATTCTACCACTAGGTTGAATAAACTGAAATTGAATACAAAGATACTATTTTACAATGGTTGCTATTAATTTGTTGCAGTGGAAGAATGCTAGGCAAACATTTCTTGAATAAAGAAAAAGGAGAAAATACAGAATAAAATAGTGTTTACATGTCTCTACAAGATACTTGGAAAGAGTATGGCAGGACTCTGATGACAGGAGAAAATAATAATAATAAAATATAGATTTTACTTTTAATTGCTTAATTCTGCCACAGAAATTTATGTTTAGAACACTTGGCACGTATGAGTCCATATGTCTATGTGGAAAGGAGAGGTCTGTGCCTAAGTGTTACAGCTTTTAAAAGAATAAATATCTACTGCTGTGCATGTTTATCTCATTAGTGCAAATAAAGAATACAACTACTTACAGATAATAGTATGAAATTTAATGTGTGTTTGTGTTTGCATGTTTTAGTGCGCTAACTATTTTTAGATGGTTTCCTAGGCGTATAAGGTCTTGATACATTTTGCAAGCTTTGTTTATTTTAAAACACATTATTTTATGCAGATAAAAGTAAAAAAAAAAACCTTTAAACTCACTTGTTATGTAATGACTTTTTCTATCAAAACTGAGCAAAAGAAACATGGTGTTTATAAAAGGTGACCATTTGTATTTCGTTGTTTAACCCAATGGGTTGATCACATGTTTACACATGGCAGTGTGTAGCAGGCAAGAGAGCTGAAGCTGCCCCATCTGTGCATGTCAATCTGAAGAACCAGAAAGAGTAATCAAATGGGAAGATATGTATGGATGGAACATCAGATCATAGATTCTTCATACAATGAGAGAAAAGCAAATGAGTGATAAAGCTGCTGGGAAAAGGGTGAGCCGCTTCATAAAAAATAATAACAAACTGTTTTCTTGGTAATATACTCTTCCCCTTCTTTCCTTGTTCTGTGAGGATACACACTGGTTGTAATCATATGGCATAATAAATCATGACCTATCCAGAACTCGCTTGCTTACCCCACCAATTTTGTCTTACTCTGGTGGTCCCCACCCCTTCAGATTAAATACAGCTTGTAGCATTGTTGAGATTTGACTGACTATGGTGAACCAAGCCGATAGGTGTCGAATAGCACATATGGCACATATGATTAACCATACAGATTAAGATAAAAACTCGGCTGATATACAAAGCTGAGCAAACAGGACTAATTAATTAGTTAAATTATAAAATTGAAAAGGTGGATGGGCAAAGGAGAGGACCAAGGTGGGTTGGGAAAAATTGCATCATACTTTATCCATCATGCAATTTTCAATAATTCTTATTGGAATACCAGACCACTGTAGGAATAAGAAGCTGATTGTCTACTGACAAAAGTACACTTGGTAGAGCACGTAGCATTTTATTAAGTTTGAGGGGTCCTTGGCACTCTCTGAACTTGGTTGCTTCCTTGCAGATGTTTCATTACCCAAACTAGGTAACATAATCAGTGCTAGTAAGTACTGGGGTTAGCTCTCAGTTTATATTCTAGTGCTCGTAATTTTGAACATGATGTGTGATCAAGTGACCACAAGCCTTTACATAAAGGCTGTGTTGCTGTGAATCTGGACAGTCCACAGTTTCTTTTCTTTTTTTTAATAAAGTTTTATTTGGGTTTTCACACATACAAAATACAAGTAAAACATCTTTTTTGAAAATAGCATGGTCCCGGGTTGAACTTCTTTATACAGATACAAAACTCAATTCCATGCTCCTTTTTGTATTCTATTCCATATCTTATACTATTTTACATTTTCTATATAGTTTTTCCCCTCTGTTGATTTTCTCAATTTTATTTTGATTATCTCATCTCAATTCAAATCATTATATTTATACTTTTGTCTGTTCTGTTTCAATTTCATACTATCTTTTCTCATTAAAGAAATTTTCTCCTGTAGTTACTAATTGGAGTATGACACCTTTATATCTTTTAATTACATCCATTCAACTCTTATTTAAACTTCAATATATACCTTAAGTTTATGACCTTCAATATAATACATAACTTCCAATCGAATTCTGCTTGGCACATTCTTATAATACACACTATATTCTTTTTTTTTTAAAAAAAAGAAAGATTGTAAATATATGTAATTATAAACCCTCATTCCATTCCAGTTCAGTTCTATCATTAATAATCATTAAAATCTTAACATCTTTAACACTTCAATTAAATATCATACTTCCTTAAAAACACATATAATCTCCATAATTATTTTTTCCCTTATTTCTCTTCACATATGTTTTATAAATCATTAAATATACCTTTTGTTACATTTATTTATTGACAAGCATTCCACTGAATTATGATAGCTATTTTATCAGACATTTTAATCATACATTGTTTCATATTTTCTAAAATTATTTCTGCTTCTAATATAACCATACTATCTTATGTACCTTTGTAAAATCCCTTTTTTCCATTAAGTTTTCACCCATTGTCTCTAAATAGGCCCTGTTTCTCTATATTTTGCTTCTGTCCTTTATAACTTCTTTTCCTTTCTTTATTCCCTCTCATCTTCTCCCTCCCCTTTTTACCCCCTTGTCTCTCTAGTTCTAATTCTCTCTTCTGCATTTCCCTCTTCTGTTGCTTTCTGATTTTATACTTATTTTTCACTCTAATTTTTTTGGAGTTGTTTTTCCCAATCTTAAACTTTCCATTCTCTTCCCCCTCCTTTCCTTTTTTTCCCCCATCTAAGATTACTTGTTCATTAAAGATGGCTTCTTCTTTGTCTCAATCTTCTTGTTCTACAGGCATTTCTTGTTGTTTCTCATAATTCCAAATCTCCATTTCTAAAAACTGAAATATGAAGCCAAAAGAACCTCTCCCTTCTTGTGCATCTTCTTTGTACTTTTTAAGTTCCATTTTCAGTTCTTCTAAAAGTGGAGCCATTTTAAACAGTTTTAAACAACCACCCGATTGATTTTAGTCATTCAAAACAATAACCAAGAATCCAGAAATCATCAAGTAATTCAGATAGTCCCAAGTCTTCTTATTTCTTTTTCGACTTTCTCTTCGTGGGGTTTTTGTTGCGATATTTCAGTTAGAATGTATCTTTTGGAAGTCTTGTTGAGATTTTGCTGTAAGTTCTTTTTTAATTCCAGGCAGTCTCCTCCCTTCCAGATCCTACCCTTTTATTCTTTTTCTCTCCTTTCCTGTTTTCAAAAGCTTTTAACTATCCAGAAATCTTTATTATCCCTTTGACTTTTTATTTTCAGCATTAAATACCTGTTGATGTCAAAGTGGATTTTTTTCCAATTTCTTGCTTAAGTCTCTTAGCTGTCAGTATAGGAAAAGGAGAAAACCAAATCTTTTCCCTTTTCTCTCTCCTTCGCAGCTTAAAAATCTTCTTAGGGAACAATGTTATTGTTTTTTAACAGTTTAAATTCCAGGGTACCTTATTTGTTGCTTTTGCTGTTTGACCCGGTCAACAAAACTTTCTCTTCTTATCTTCCTCCTGCACATTCTTTTCCGGTTGAGTTCTTCTTTGTGGTGGCCATTTCTGACCACCGCTGCAACCGCCTTCGGGAAAGGAAGTAATGGCAAGTTGGGGAGGAGAGATGCGGTTCTCCTCAACCTTGCTGGCAGTCTCCCCCCTCTTCACCACCTCTACGGGGTGACTTAGCCCCGAAACCAGCCGGCTCGGGCCACTCCAGCGGCGAGCACGGATCGAAGCCTCGCAGAGATGAGGTTTTGGTCTGTCACTGAAGAAGCTCAAACTGGAAGTCCGACAGTCCACAGTTTCTAATACTTCAAGTAGTAGCTGTGTTCTGTCTTTCAGTTCTGTAATACAGCAAAAAAAAATATCCCATTTAAGATCAAATTACTTATAAACATGTGTGTTCTCACTCATATGCACTGTCATATGGGGTCTTATCCACTAATGCATTAGCATCTTATAGTGATTATTATGTTAGCATATTCACATCTGCTTGTCTTTTACAAACACAGCATGCATTACACAGGAGAATGTAGGAAACAGCTTGATGCTGGGTGAGATCATTTCTTTATCTAGTCCATTATAAGGACTGCCAGTAATTCTCCTGGGTTTCTTCCAAACATTTCCCAGTTGCATCTAAACATTTTAAATGATTAACATGAGAATATATTTAGAAATATTTCTACTGAACTTGGAATATTTTGCACGGAATAATATTCTTCTGCCACTGATGTATGGAACCCAAATGATGATCATGTTAGATTTATGGAGAGCTGATTGACTTGCAGTTTCTTATCTAACAAGATAACTTGCATCTTTATAATTCCTCATGAATCAAAAATAAGATATTGTAGCATAAAGATGTACAGCAGTGAAAAGAACACTCTAGATCTAACATGTATTGATCAGGCATGAACAAGCAGAGTGAACAATTCATAGCAAATTGTCCACATGCCTATAGCTTAAAGATAGCAATATGAGAGCATCTATGCTTGCTCATGAAGGTCATGCAATTCTTGTAGTCCAAGGCTGCATTAATATCATAGAGGGATAGAATCAAGATCACATGAAGTATTAGTATCACTTTACAAAGCCTTAGAATGACCACATTTGGAATACAGCATCCAGTTTTATTCACCTCAATATAAAAATATGTTGAGATTTTGGAAACAGTGCAGAGAGGAGTGACAAAGATGGTTGGGGGGGGGTGGAGTCTAAAACATATGAAGAACAGTTACAGGAATTGGGTATGTCTAGTCTAATGAAAAGAAAAACTAGGGGAGACACAATAGTAGTAGTTCTAATATTTGAGGGGCTGCCATAAAGATGAGGGGGTCACTCTATTTTCCAAAGCACCAGAGGGAAAGATGAGAAACAATGGTTGGAAACTAACCAAGGAGAGAAGCAACCTAGAACTAAGGAGAAATTTTTCTTACAGTGAGAACAATCAACCAGTGGAATGGCTGGCCTTCAGAAGTTGTGGGTGACCCAACATTGGAGGCTTTCAAGGAGAAACTAGACAGCCATTTGTCTGAAATGGTATAAGGTCTCCTGCTTGAGCAGGGAGTTGGACTAGATGCTGGATTGGAGGAAATATCATCTACTGTAATGATTGTCAAGTTAATGCCTAATTGTACAATTTGAAATTCCAAATTAGCTTGTTTGTGACCACACACCTTTTGAAAGCCAAATGGTATAAGGTCAAATGTAAAAATTTGTAAGGCAAGCAGTTCAGGAACTGGATCATAACTTTGTGCCCCAGTTATGTCTATTTCTATATACTTGCTATCACTTTTGCCATAGTCATTTTCTCAGTGGAGTATTTAAACATGCTCTACATGGAGCTGCCCTTGAAGACCATCCAAAAGCTATAATTGGTCCAGCTTGGACATGCTTCAAGTCCTTTTCTCAAAATAATGTCATTTGATGGCACCCAGGCGATGTGTCCTTTCTGTTGCAGAATCCGTACTCAGAATAATTCTTCTCCCCCGCACTTCTGAAGGCCAACCCTGATTTTCAGAAAAGCAGTAAAGACTTATTTTATTCTTTTCCTTAGGCATAGGCATCAAGTTCAAGATGACAGGAAGAGTTATGAATGTGAGCCTCTGTTTTGTTTGTATTTTAATTAGATTTATTATCAAGCAGAAGGTGTGGTTGTGATAGTGAAACTGATACTGAAAAAGGCTCCATTGGTTGGCATCATTCCATACCTTGAATTATTTCACTTGAGGAATACCCTAGTGACAGGGCTTCCTTTTGTTTTCTCATGACTATTAATGGGAAGATGGTTGAAAACATTCTTCCCATAGCAACAACTTGTTTGGCTCCTGCGACTCCAAAGAGAGTATATTCTCCTTTAATCTGGCAGCAGTGTTGCAAAAGAAGAAAAATGATAAAGGTATGTTGTTGTTGTTTCTGTCAGCCCTTCATGGCAGTTCAATCAGGACTGCCTTTATTGTAAGGTTCATTGTAACTAAGTATTGTAAGACTGAAAGTACATCTCTCACACTCATCTTTCCAATTCAAGAAACTAGGGGGATGGGGCCTTTTCTGAGATGTTGTTTATGTGCCATGATTTCTTGAGACTCAGCTGTCTCCTTTCTGACCATTGCCTAATTTGTGGATCCTCTTTCTCCTGTGGGGGCCTTGGTGCTTGGTGATTTTCTTGCAAATGTTTGATTATCAAACTAGATAACATCATCCATTCCAAAAAGCAGTATAATTTAGTGTTATTCTTATATACTAGTGGTTTACCCTGTCATTGTTGGTAGGATTGTTCTTGGAGGTTCCATAATTAGGCTGTTAACTTATTTGTCTGCATTGGTAGCTCCTTAATTGGGATATTGTTTACTTGATTGTAGGTCTAGTGTTAATCTCTAGTTGTATGGATGTTGATTAGTGGTGAGGAGTTGCTTTGGTCTTTTGGTTACCTTTTGGGTTTTTTGATTGAATGGTGTGTATTTATTGTTTATTTATATGTGCTTTCTGATGGTAGATTTGTCTGTGTGCCAGGCCTCCAGGACTTCTCTGCCATTTTTGGGACTTGGTTTGATCTAAGATGCTGAAATGTTCTAGTTGAAACCATTGTTGAGTCTGTCTATGTGTTCTGAAATTAAGGAGTTTTCATCATGTCTTCTGACTGCCTCCTCCTCCTCCTCCTGTCTCTCAAGGATATTCTCATAGAACTTTGCACTTTGTCACCATTAAGGTAGAATAAGCTAGATTCCAGGTGAATAATGGATGAATGCTACCTTCTGTTTTCTAGAAGAAACTTGGTCTTATGTGTTGGAATTTCAAGAAGACAAAAGGTTTTGAAGGAATAAAAGTCATCTTAGGTGAAATGGTGCTATGGTGATGACTCAGATTATGATGGTGGTAGCATCTTTTGAAATAGGTATATTATATCTTTAAGGGGGGTAATTTCATCAGATGCCTATGAAGCAAAACCCCTTAATAAATGCACACACACTCACACTGGATCAATTTCTGTGGGATGGTTACTGTTGTTTTATACAAACTAGTTGCTGTGTGTCTGTCTTCTTATGAATAAAATGACTTGTGGGCCACCATAATTGTGGACTTCAAACCACAGGTAGACTTATGGGATAATGCCAGGCCAGCATATGGCACAGGAATGACAAGTTAGGCCTATTTTAAAGACACCTTTAGATCTTCAAAGATGAAAGAATGCAATTTAAGATTTTGTACAGGTGGCATTATTTTGGTTAGCTCACAGAATTAAACTGTAATATTAAATGAATTGTTATATGACAAGAGTCATATATTTTCCTTCCTTCCTTCCTTCCTTCCTTCCTTCCTTCCTTCCTTCCTTCCTTCCTTCCTTCCTTCCTTCCTTCCTTCCTTCCTTCCTTTCTTCCTTCTAAAATAAATATATTTATAACCCTGAGTATCAATTCAATCAATTTCATGTATTACACTCATAGACCAGAACAAATAAAAACACTCAATAAATGTACAATTAAAAATTATAGTATAAAATAACAAATACCAACTAAAATCTATGATCAGCCTGAGTATTACAGATCACACAACAGATAAAACTTTATTTCATATATAAATTTTAAAAACAGCTGTAGTTTTTCATGAATTAATCATACAGGCCTGGCTGATTAATCTCTACTGCTTTTTTCCCCTGAATTTCAGAATAGTCAATGGAACACCCAAAACAACATTTTTTACTCTGTCTTAATGCATACTTGCATGACCTCATGACAGAAGATAATGGATTACAATCACTTCAACAGAGTAGTTGATATTAAATATGAGAATACTGGAGGAGTCCTACATTTTCTTGTCTCTCATGTGGAAATATTATGCAAATTATTTGTAAATATGAAAGTCTCAGGAGCAAGACTGGCTCCTGTTGCAAAGGTGTCCTCAATAATTTATGACTTTAAAAGTTTAATTGGGTTATAAGTTGTTTCTGCAAGGCTTGGAACTCAGAAATGGAAAGAGCACCATCTTGTGGGGATGAATATGCACTTCCACTACTTTAGTAGGAAAAGAAAACCATGTAAGCTATTTCTACATCCTTATCATCTCAAGTTCCAAATACAATTTAAGCATGTGAAATTAAAAGCTTACATTATCATTGCAGTTCCTACCTACAAATGTTTGTTCAGCATTGGGGATTTCCCTCAAATGCCTTCTGCATTGCACAGATTGTATTGGAATTATTGAAATATTGTCCTTTTCCAGGCCGCTCACATAAAGACAGAATTCCAGGGCTGTGTGAAGAAAGCAGGTGCAACTGCTACTCCTTGTGTATGTACAATACATGTCTTGAAGCCAAGCAGCTGTGGCAACTTTGATAGAGTTACAAAGCACACTACCAATGCCTCCCATGCAGCACCACACTTCTAAGGTACCAACCCAGTGTAAAAGCAGGCAAACTGGATCAGGTCTCAGGCAAGAATTGAAAACAAGGGTTATTTAGTCATTCTATGAAAAATACCACACCAGAAAAATTTTCAAATCATTCCTGACAGCAAAATTATAACAATCCAGATGTGCACTTGATGTGATTCTCTCCTTTCATTTTGAAAAGTGGAGGAAAGCAATATTAGCTGAGGGATGCAATATAACCCTGTATATGCATTTTGGGAAATATATTAGAAACATTATAGAGAATAGAGCATTCCTATTTTCTGAGCTATGTATACAACAGGAAGAAGTATGCAATAACACACTGAAGCCCTGCTTTGCTACTTACAGCAGCCATGTCTTGTGCATGAATAGCTTACTAAACTAGACCTTTTCTTTTCTTTCATTCCCTTGTCAGTTATTTCTCCTCTCCTTTCTTTCCTTCCTTTCCTCTCCTTTCAATCTTACTCCATTGTTATCTGTCCTTTTTCAGCGCTGTTTCTGTTGTGAATGTGTTTGTAGTGCATTTTTGTTTGTTAAAGCATGGGAAAATCTACAAGAAGATGATGGAAAATGGGAAATGTGTGGTGCTGTCATAATGCAATTTTTACTCCATATATACTTTAATATTTTCAAACAATTGAAAAAGGATATAATAGAATTTGTATCACGGCATCACAATAAACCATTTGTCCTCTTCTCATTTCCCACAGTCACGCTCATGAGAAACAGATAATCACAGAGATAGAGACGAGGGGGAAGGAGAGAGAGAAAGAGAGAATTAAAGGGATTAATTAAACATGGTATCTTATTTTGCAGCAATGAATTTAAATAGTGGTTATAAATCAATTAATATTCTCCTAGGCATCTTTGCAATGGCTTTTCCAGGTTGGATGGGGAGTTTTTGCAAATTAAAAGTACACACACACACACACACACACACACACACAGAGAGAGAAGAGAGAGAGAGAGAGAGAGAGAGAGAGAGAGAGATTTACATGCATGCAAGCAACACACACTGTAGCTCTTCTCACATACAATATGCCTCAAGGTTGACTCATCCTTCCTATGTCAGTAAAATGATGACCCAGATTATTGGGAACAATATATTGACATTGTAAACTGCCTAGAGAGTGCTGTTAAAGTACTATGGGGCGCAGAGGTGATATTCAGCAGGTTCTGACCAGTTCTGGAGAACCGGTGGCGGAAATTTTGAGTAGTTCGGAGAACCGGTGGTAACCTTCCCCCAGGAGTGGGAATGGAGATTTTACAGTATCCTTCCCCTGCCACGCCCACCAAGCCACACCTAGCAAGCCATCCCACACCCACCAAGCCACGCCCATAGAACCTGTAATAAAAAAATTGAATCCCACCACTGATGGGGTGGTATATAAGTCTAAATCCTATTACAATTGCTATCATTAAAAAGAAAAAACAAACATTAAAAAAATCTGTCAAAAGGCATCCAAAGGTCAGTCTGGAGATTAATGATTATAATAACAACAATAATTTGTAATGCTCCATAAACATGAAGTTAAAGCACTCTTTATATACATATTGGTTGGCCACAGATGATAGCATTTAGATGAAAAACTAATTTGTGCTTCACTTTAAGAAATTGCTTCCTTTGATAAATATGCAATAGTACAGTATTTTGGACTATGGCAGAATTTCAATTGACTTTGTTTTATTTGCTTATTCAAGACTTGTGATACAATTAATTTCCTGGGGAAATTAATGGATTAAAAAGACATTTGAAAGTTACTTTATGTATGTGTTTGTGTTTCAACCACTTACAAGCAACCTGGGAAAGGCAATCTTGGCAATGGTCATTAGGTATCCCAAGTTGAGCGCATAAGTACAAAATTGGGTTTTATCCAGATTCTATGGAAACTGCAAAACACATTTTTCTCGTGGCTGTCTGCAGATAAAACATTCAGTGTGACCATGGGATATTTTGGAAACATGTTCTTCTCTGAACCAGACATTTCAGTGCTCAGAATTTATAATACAGCTGAAACAGGCAAGGCCTGCATGTTTTGGTGATGAACTTTAAATGGCCGGTTTTATAGTGGCAAGCTTTTCCTCCCTGCTATGGAATACATTTTTATCCTTCTGCGAAAAATCCATAGTTTCTTTTTCTATAATTACTGTGAAGTTATGAGAGATATACTGCATGTTTATTACCCTTTCATTAACCAAGCATCCTAGAAGACAGCTTTGGTTGCTATTGGATTTCTGTATCTCAAAATAGCACTAAAGGTATGTTTGAATCCAATGTTAAACATTTGACAGGAGCTGTAATATAGCAGCAATGCACACATGAAAAGAAGGGACATTGATTATGAGATATTGACATTTGTTTATATCCTCTTCCCTCAGGCATATTTAACTTCCATTTTATTACATCTTGCCATGTTATCAGAAAGGAATGTCGACTTTCTCCTTCCTAATACCAAAACTGTGTATTTCCCAACATTATCAGAAATGTACACCTCCAAAGTGCCTCTGTCCAATTGTAATAGTAAATAATCAGATAATTTATTTTCAAAAACAGTTCAAACTTATAGGCAGCCAGGATCAACGCAGCGTGGGGCAAATGGAAGTCCATCACGGGCGTCCTCTGTGACAAGAAGATGCCGATGCGCCTGAAGGCGAAAATCTATAACTCTGTGGTGCGCCCCGTGGCCATATACGGCGCAGAGTGCTGGCCGACGACCAAAGAAGTTGAAAGCAGACTCCAGACAATGGAGATGCGAATGCTCCGATGGTCGGTAGGCCTCACCCTACTCGATCGTGTCAGGAACGAAGAAGTGCGTAGACGGTTCAATGTCGTGCCCATCCCCACGGTCATGAGGCAGTCCCGGCTATGATGGTTCGGCCATGTGAGTCGCGCCAAGGAAGAATCCATCATCAAATCTGCGATGAAGGTGACTGTCGGAGGAGCGAGACCGCATGGTAGACCTAAGCAACGCTGGATGGACACGATCAAGGCCGATTTAGAGATCGCGAAGGCAGACCCGACATACGTGGCAGACAGAGAGGCGTGGAAGCAGTACTCAAGGACATTAGCGGACCTCGCCAGAGCGCGAGACAAACGCTGAAGAAAAAGAAGAAGAAGAAGAAGTTCAGACTTATAGGAATAATACATTCAGATAACTGACTAAAGTGTATGGGTAGAGGTTTTTGTTTTTTTTCTGACTTTACCAAAGCATCAACTTTTTCTGTTTGACCTCCCAAATGAATCTTGCTAATGAAAATAAGTATTTGCTGTAACGAAGGAAGTATTAGAGTAGATTGTTCTCTATACACTGTACATCTGGTTACACAGCATCAGTTCTATTTGCAGGGATATTAAGAGGGTATATTGGATTTTTGAGATAGTGGATTTAGTGAGCCTTTGCTGTTGTTCTGTTCAAATATTGCTTCTGGAAAGTATCTCAGACTTGAATAGTTAATATTTTAGTTTCAGTGTCAACCCCCAGAGTTCTTAAGTGTAGTTGTTATTTGGTCAGCACCAACATCAACTACTGAAAGCTTTGCTTCTGGCAAAATTGCCCCACAGGGCATTCAATTACAAGGCTAAAGTGACAACAAGAAATAGTTGTTTGAGGATTATGCATCTTTCTTACAGTCTTCTCCATGGAAATGGGGGCTTTCTACTTTCTACTTTTTGGATTCCTTGACATACTCCCAATTACTAAATTAATCAGCACAGTCATTTGATGCCTGGGTACAAGCTCCAAGGTTTAGTTTTAAATGTTCTTTCCCTCTGGATTGATGAGCTTGGATATTCCTTCTTTCATTTTAGCTTGGGAAAAGAGCATCTTCACATTCTCCCCTTCCTTCCTTCCTTCCTTCCTTCCTTCCTTCCTTCCTTCCTTCCTTCTCTACCTACCTACTATTTTTCTTCTATTCTGGTTAATTTCAAAAGGTTCTTTTCAGAGTTCTTCCTGATGATGGATTTTTATTTCATAAATGCTGTTCTATCTTTTCCCCTTTTTTCTATACCATGATTGAACTTGTATTCACTGATTGAATTAAGAAGTAAATAATCATAAATATTAAGATCACATTTATGATTGCAGTGAGGAGGGGATTTTATAGGTGAAGGTTATTGGCACATACCCTATTTTGCACTTGCAAATGACTACACAGAAAAATCTCAGACAAAGAAAAGAAAAGAAAAGAAAAGAAGAAAAAGAAAAGAAAAGAGAATCCCTAATATATTTTGGAAATAAGTTCCATGATTCATAACTGCAATATTTGGAAATGTCCAACCAATATGTTTGACACTCAAACAAATGCAAATAAGACAAATCCAGATCTATTGAAAGCTTACTTAGAGCAAATGAAATTGGGAGGCCATCCGACTTCATGTTCCTTTCCTGATTCAATTTATTTCAAATAATACTCATGACAATATATTAAAAAATCCATATTTCTTGTGCCTCCTCTAATTAAATGTATCTAATTCGTCCTGACAGATTCATAATCTAGGCAAGGCTCCCTTGCCAAATAATGTAATGGTTGATTTCCACAGCAGTGTCATTCAGAACTGTGTTTTGAGGAAGCAATCCATAGTCCTACCCAACATAATGAGCAGAAGGGTTCCCACCCCTACCCCCCTGCCAAACACAGCAGTGTAGTTTTACCATGTTGTATCTTTCATCTGTTTATTTATGTCAAGAATTGATATGAGCATCCAACTCGAACAATGAGACCCTGAGTACCTGACAAACAACAGCCAAAATAAAACTATAATAATCACTAACACAGAATTTGTTTCACTATCTTCCTTTCTTCCAATGACAACTTATCCTGAGTCCAGTATTTGGGAGAATAATTCTGTTTTTAAAGCCTTCCTAAAGGCCAGCAAATACAAGATTGATTGATCATTAGAAAGAGATCATTCATGAGGGCTGGCATCACTATTAAGAAGAAACATTGTTTGGATCCTGTCAGGCACTTTTTCAGGGAGAGGATTCAACAGACACCAACCCTACTAGAGCAACCAAAATGATCAATTGTCTTAGTGGTCATATTCATGAATTCTATGTATGTACATATCACAATTTTCACTTTGAAGAAAATTGTAAAAAAAAAAAAAAAAGAGCGAGAGGTAATAACCAAAAGTAAACAAGGAGGTAAGAAAAAGTGTGAATCTAAATCTAGGATATTCAGGTATTCCTCAACTTATAACAGTTCAGTTAATGAGTGTTCACAATTACCACCCAAAAAATGTATTTATGACCTGGTGACGAAGGAGCCTATCGAGTAGCCTCCTGCTTGCTGCTGACAGGCTACTTTAAATTAGCAGCTTTAGGGATTGGGACATGGCAGCCAATCAACATGGAGCCCAGAGACAAAGGAAACAAACTCCACTTTGATTGGCTACCATGACCCAGTCCCTGAAGCTGTTCATTTGAACTAGCCAGTCAGCAGCAAGCAGGATGCTGCTTGGTGCCAGCCAGACTAGGCCCAAACTAAGCCTACAGGCCCTCATGGCAGACAAGCCAGTCTTTTATTCAGACAGGGCAAAACTGTTTTTCTTACATTTTACATTCTTACAGCTTCACCAGTATGGAGATTCAGCAGGGCAAGAGAATGGGAGGAAGCAATTGTGGGGACTCTAGGAGAGCATGAGCACCTCAGTGGATTGGAGGAGGCCTTGGGTGGCCTGTTCAAGCACCAGGCCCCTGCATGGTCTTCCCCACACTGAGATACTTCATGTGTGTTTAATAACTTGCACATTTGATTAATGAATGCATTGGGAAAGCAGGGAGTGATCACATTCATTTAACATGATTTAGTCAAATGAATCCTCAGGTTACGAATGTAATTGGAAAGCCCTATTGCATTCAATATTCAAGGATTACCTTTATTTCTGTACCCTCCTGTCCTGGCAAACTATTCTTTTTTTTAAAAAAAATATAGTTTATTAGTTTTTACAATTAAAACCAACCAACAATACATACACAAATAAGCAAAGGAAAAGAAAGGAAGAAAGAGAAGGAAAGAAGGAAAAAATTTAGAAAAAGAAAAAAAGAAAAAAGGAAAAAAGAAGAAAAGGAGAGAGAAGGTTCAAAGCATTCTTATTTTTACAGTTTGCAAGATTTTTTTTCATAACCTTAATTTATATAATGTACATACACCTGTTCTTTACTTATATCGCTACCTCATTATTATAGGTTGATACTTTTCTCTTATGCCTTATAATATATAATTTATCCTTGGTCAATCCAATTATACCAACAATTCCAGCTATCATAATATAGTGAAGTATCTTTGTTTTTTAGCGCCAAAGTCAATTTATCCATTTCTGCACATTTTGAAATTTTTTCAATAATCATTTCATCTGATGGAGTTTGATGTTGTTTCCAGTGTTGAGCGAAGGCTAATCTGGCTGCTGTTAAAATGTGTATTGTTATGTATTTAGCTTTTTGGGAAATTTGTTTATCAAAAATCCCTAACAGGAAGGACTCTGGTTTGTATTCGATCTGCTCTTTTGTAATTTCTTCCAACCAAGTTTTGATTTTCTTCCAGTACTTTTGGGTTTCTGTACAAGACCACCACATATGGAAAAAGGTTCCTTCTTTTTTCCTACACTTCCAGCAATACGGACTCATGTTAGGGTGCAAAGTATTCTGGTTTCTTCCACATCCATTGCAACCACAACTGGATTCCAACCACAGCTGGCCTTAAATGCAAGCTACTCAATGCAAGAAGGCTTGTAAATAAAATACCTGAATTTCTCCTCTTACTAAATACGGCTAAATTCGACATTATATTTGTCTGTGAAACATGGCTCAACTCATCTCTCCCTGACTTCATTACCACAGTAAGAGACTATCATGTTTACCAATCAGATCGTGAAATCCGTAGAGGAGGTGGTGTTGCTATCTTCTATAAAAAGTCCCTACATCTAAAAAACATCCAAGTTACCCAGGAGCTTGCTATTCCTGAGACCATCATCTGTGAACTGTCCTTAAATATCACATTTCAGTTCTTACTATGTTACAGAGGCCCTGATTATGACATCGAACATGCAAACAAGCTAAATACACTACTAACATGGGCAGCATCCTGCCCACATGCTTTTATCTTTCTTGGTGACTTCAATCTACCTCATATTAACTGGACCCTTAACGAATGTGCAACTGAACCCACACATGCAACCTTCTACAATGCAGTAACAAATCTGGGACTAGAACAACTAGTAACCAACAGCACTAGACTTAACAACTGCCTCGATCTCATCTTTTGCAATAGTTTTTATTCAATTTACGGAATACATCCACACAAAAATCATCACAATGACAGAATCCCCAATTATAACTTCAAAAAAGGCAACTATGATTTTATAAACAACGATCTCTCATCCCTTGATTGGCAATTTCTATTCTCTGGATGCAATACTGTAGAAGACCATTACAACATATTTTTACTTGAAGTCAAAGAGTCATCAAACTATATGTACCATTAACAACTCCCAAAACCAGAAAAAAACAAATTACCCATAACAATAAGGAAACTTCAATCCAAAAAGCAATCACTTTGGCGAAAAAACAAATCTGGTCACGTTGCCAACTTCAAAAGCCAATACAAAAATTTATGCCACCAGATAAAAACTGAATGCACCAATTTCACATTAAACAAGAAGAAAACCTTCTACGCACCAATTCCACCCATGGTTTCTACAATTTTGTAAACAACAAACTAAAAGACTCAAGGTACATCCCACCCCTGAAAGGACCTAATGGTAAAGACTGCAACGATGACACTATTAAAGCCAAACTCTTTAACACATTCTTTGGCTCAGTATTTCTACCTCTATCCATAATTGATCCACATGTTCCTTTTTTCTTCTTCTCTGTTTGCAGAACTTTATCCATCCAACACAATTTTCCTAATCTTTCCATTCCTCATTCTTTCTTTGCGTGCTGTGAAACAGTATATAGTTAATTGTTGCTTAATGCCCATTTGTTCAATAATAGTTCAAACTCAATTGCAGTACCCCCATGGTCATGTGATAGAAGTTCAAATCAGCCTCCATCACTTCTGCCACAGTCTACCATATCCTCTGCTGGGCTCATTATCTTGGGTTTTTTGTTTTTGTTTTGCTGAAACTCTAGGCCTTTTGCCTCATGAAGGTAATGAGGCTGCTTGTACCCTCAGACACCCTCTCACCCACCCTGCAGCAGCCCCACTTAGCCCCACTGTACCTTACTGGCCAAATCTGCCCCCTCGCATACCTTTCTGCAATCCTGCTATACTCCTTTATCATCTTGCCATCCATCCAGATATTTTTTGTTCATTCTCTCCTTGCCAGCTTGCCTAGAGATTACCTGAGACTTGCAACTTCCTCTTGCTTTCCCGATTGACATTGGTCATTGAATGCCAAGAGGAAGTAGCAAGGTGGTCTCTGCTTAATGACCCCTGATCCTCACTTAATAAGAGCAATTGGGATTGCAGGGATTGCCATTGCCAAGCAATGCAAGCATGTGACTCACACCTTATTACCATGTGGTTTAGCAATAAAAATTCCAGTCCCATTTAACATAGTTAACCAAGGACTATGTCCTGTGGTATGCTTGTAAATGTTTAAACACTGGCTTTGATGGCTCTAGTGCTGCTACTGTACAACACCATTAGCTAATGGTAAAAAGCTGATTGGCATACTCGGTAGCCAGTCCAATGGCCTATGAACTACTACAACTAAAAATGCTCATACGTTCATGCAAAGCAAATTTTCACACAGAAAATCCAGATAATAAGATGAGCATCCTTTTACCTAGCCTTGTGTGTGTGCATGTGTGTGTTTGTGTTTGGTCTTTTCAGCTAGTGTCTGCATGAATAAGTGGTATGACTCAGACACCTAAAAGTCACTTTTCAAGTGAAGAGTACGAGTTTTAACTCCCAGTGAGATGCAAGAGTTCAGAGAGAGGGGAAAAATGAGATTTAAAAAGTAGAGTAGAAGCTTTGCTTAGATGGGAACTCACGTACTCTGGTAAGCCTGCAATCTAGTTTATTGATGTTGAGCATATCTGGCAACAGTAGTGAGCAGAGACTTTTATCCTGACATCAAAAACCATTTCTATTCCATTTTCCCTGAAGATTTCAATGGAGCCAGGTTGTTTTATCCATCACTTGTTTGGTTGTACTCAGTTTGAAGGATACATTTGTGCGTATGCCTGGAATAATTTGTTCCTAAATGTCTTATGGGATACAATTTTACCTTCCTACAAATATCTCTTCAAAATACTGTTTCCCCTTGAAATCTCTCCCCCCACAGTTTCCAACTAAAACAAATTCTATCAGGAACTCACTATTTGAGTGCTGCCTTTTTGACTTTTCTCTTTGTTCTGCTTTTCTGTTTTGGCTTTCCTCTGAGTATGGTTCTCAAACTTTCTGACTGAGGATGAAGATCAGGAAGAGGAGGAGAATTGTTAAAGCACACTGAATCTCAGCACTTTTTCAAAGCTCTGATGAGCCCTAATACAAATTTGTGTCTAAAAAACTTAAGTCCAGAATTACCCATTTACTCCAATGTGTTGGGGAATCAATTTTCAGCACCACTAGCATTTGTTATATTTGGAATTGTCATTGAAAGATAAAGTTCAAGAAGCAGATGAAAAGTAGGCTGTGCAATTGTCTTTTTCTTTACACCCAGCAGTGTGTTCCGAGCATTTGTGTCAAAAAAAGATGAAAAGATGGAGGCAGAGTCATGATCCAAGCTTCAGCTCTTTGTACTTATGCGCAATACGCATTATGTACAAATCAATTACAATGCCACATTTACCTGCTTGTGTGTAAACATGTATCTCACTCCTGAGACTTTATAAAAACTGGAATTTGATAGAAGAGTATGAAATTCCGCTAATAGAAAAGATGACAAAGGATCTGGTGATAGTAGCCTGGGAGTTTAACATTAGGACTAGCAAAAATGATTGTGCACTTCATGAATAATGCTACTCTTTCCCTGAGTCAGAGATGGTGTTAGTTCCTTTCTCAATATATAACTGCAAAGTTAGGAGTTGATATCTCTGGATGTAATCTAACCCTGTTGATCAACAACTTAGATTTGTTAATTCTGCATGGTGATTATTCTTTCTAGAGTTATTGATTATTGTATACTTTCCCATGGAGTGATAAATATGATAACCAATTTTAAAGTAGGAGAGTCACTGATTAATTATCATGTTTCTTTAAATGTGTTTGCTATCAAAAAGAAGATTACATCTACAGAACATATTGTTGGTCAGAATTGTACCCAAATGTTACAACATGCCTGTGCAACTTGGACAACACAGATAGGAAGCCCAAATCAAATCTCATAACATGAATAGCCTATTTAAGTGTTAATAAGTGAAAAGTTGCCTGAAAATATTTATAGTTTATATCATTAATTAATGCCTTTTTAAATATAGCAATTATTTTGTAAAAGAAAATGGGGAATTAGTAAAAGATCTAAAATATGGTTTGATAAGGAGGTGTAAAAGCCAAATGCTCTTAATAGAATATTTTAACCAACAGAGGAACAATGATTCTCTTTCAGTGCAAAAAATCACTTGAAGAAAAAAAGGAAGAGGAGGAATAAAAGTTTATTGAAAAAAAGAAAGAAAGAAAGCACAGAAAGCCCTTTGGGGGGAAAAAACTGATTTTGGCATCTGAGCTTGGAGATATTATCACCCTTTAGAACAGTAATGGTGAACCTTTTTGTTGTGGTGTGCTGAAAGTGCCAGCACCCACAATGCAATGCACCCTGCCCCCCTGCGCATGCGGGTGCAACACACCTGCCCCACCCTCTTACCTGCACTGTGCATCTGCATGCCTCCCAGCTGATTTTTGGCCCGTTTGAAGCCGTTTTTGCCTTCCCGAAGCTCGAGGGAAGCCACTGCAGCCTAGGGAGGCCGAAAAACAGTCCTCCCAGAAATACCAGAAGTGCCTGTTTTCAGCCTCCAGGGGACCTCTGGAGCCCAGGGGAGGCCGTTTTCATTTTCCTGGAGGCTCAAAGGAAGCCTCTGGAGCCTGAAAACAGGCCCGTTTCAGCACTTCCAGTATTTCTGGAAGGCCCATTTTTCAGCCTCCTGAGGTTGCAAAGATTTCCCTTGAGCATCCAGGAGGCCGAAAAGAGCCTTCCCTGAGTTTCAGAGGCCCTCTGGAGGCTGAAAACGGGCACTTCCGGTATTCCTGGAAGGCCCGTTTTTCAGTCTCCCAAGGCTGCAGATGCTTCCCTCGAAACTCGGGAGGGTGAAAACGGCCTCAAATGGGCTGAAAATCAGCTGGCAGGTGTGTGCATGCACAGTGCATGTAAGTTTGTCTGGGGCTCGTGTGCCTGCACAAATGGCTCTGCGTGCCATCTGTGGTACATGTGCCATAGGTTCACCATCACGGCTTTAGAATATTCTAACTGGCAACATGAGTGATGTGGGATCAAAAGCAGAGATATCTGTTCTTTCTTCCATGTGGGAAGTTTATTGCCACCTATCAATCTATTTAACACTGCATCTTTACAGCCACCAAAGAGGTCCAGGGCAACTTACCCAAAGGCTACCTACCATTTTGATCAAAATCTCAAGTTTAATTGCACAACCGAAAAATGAGATAAACCAGGAGAAAATACTATTTATCCTGAGTTGATAAAATTAAATGCAGATTGGTGGGAACAAGTTTCAGCAGTTTTGTTTATGACCATAAGCTGCTTATTTAAATATCTTCAACAACAACATTGTTCCTATACTTTAAAAAAGGAAATAGCTCTAATCCATCTAACTATTATCCAATCAGTTTACTTACTATCATCAGCAAGTGGTGATATGCTTGATGCTTACACTGGAAATGAACAGATATGGCTGGAACAAGAAAGCATTCATGTCAAGAAGCAAGATAGGTTTAACACAGGGGAGATCAATGACAGATTAGTCATTGGTCCTGCAACATTTAATTGAAAAAATATTTATCAGCCATTGAGGAGCATGCAGCATTTATTGATTTCAGAGAAATACTGTGGAATAAATTGGGAATTTGCCTTTTAAATGGTATTTCCTGGCACTCTTAAAATTGTGCACTGTAATACATAGATATAAGTATAACTTGATAATCAAAGACTAACTCTCTGATATGGTGCTTAACTATACTATATGGCTGTCAAATAAGGCTGTATCTTAGCTTCTGTGCTGTTTACATTAATTATGTAGTAGAAAAATGCACAAAATGCATGTCCACAACATCATGCTCCCCAACCTGGCCAATAGATCCACTGGATTACTTCTATATGCAGATGATGCTTCCATTACTCAACCATACCTGTTAGATTATGGGGGAAAAAAATAACACAGTTGTCCAGTCTCTTTTTGAAAGCCTCCACTGGTGCTCCATCACTGAAGGCTTTCAAAAAGGAACTACACAATCATTTGTCTGAAATGATAAAGGGTCTCCTGCTTGAGCAGACGGTTGGACTAAAAGACCTCCAAGATCCCTTCCAACTCTATTAAACTATGTTCTATGTCTACAGAGGATGATTTAATTCTTAATTATCAAACAAAAATAAAAATCATGGTCTTCTCAAAGACGTTTTTGGCAAATCAATTAACCCATGGCAAAGTTAATGGAAACAGCATTGAACAAGTTCAGACACTTATATAACTTGGAATCATTTTCTAGGCTACTGGTTGATGGAGTTTCCGAATTCAATCCATAGCTGCTCACCTACTATTTGTTTTTGCACTAAAGAGGTAATTATATTCCCAGGAGAACCAAATATCTTTGAAACCAAACTAATAAGTCCTATATCTTATGGTCTCCCAGTACGTGCAGATATGGACATGGAATCACTAGAAGTTTTTTTAAAATGGATTTAAATTTTAAAACTGTTAAAACCCTACAATGCATCTCAAACTGCACAGACTGAGGCTGGTATAATTCAATTTAAACCCATGTGTATTTAGTTGTGAGTTCTTGGCTCAAGCTCATTTTTAACTCAAGCAGTCTGTTCACTTCTAGAAAAATTCCACTCTTGTTAATGGAAACCACTTAGTTTACCCCTTAACTGAGCTTTTTTCTAATGTACTAGTCCTAAAGGGGTTTGTACAGACCAGAGCATTTTTTAAGCAACATGTCAGAAATATTGATCTGCAAAGAGATATCAATCAAGCCCAATCCTACATTATTCCAATACAATCAGAGGGGAAAAGGTATATTGTACTTGCTCACTATCTGTTCACACTATTGCCATAAAGACCAGAATTGCTTTCCCAGTAGCCAGTTGCAATGGTCTTCCCACAGCTCTTTGAGAAAGGTTTCATAATATATCAAAAAAGCATCTTTGTGGTAAAGGGAAGATTGAAAGGATATATCCAACATCGGATTAAGCAAACTAGCTGCTCCCAGACAATTTTTTAATGTGCTATATGTTGACAAACATAAATTATTGTATCTTTCACGTATAATGTGTCTCACTGAAAAGTCTCACAGGAAGAAATAAAAAAACATTTGAAGAAAAGTGTGACACACACAAAGTCTTGAATGAATTTCAGTTATTAGTACAATAATAACTTTGCTGAGAAATTGTTTTAAGTAATGTTAGCTTTAAAACATTCAGTTTGCCATTGTCATTTCTGTTTCTCACACAAAGCAGCTCTATCCCATAAGCCTAATATGTAAAATTGAATTAATAAGGCATTTCGTCTATTGATATTAAAAATATTTCACATCAGCACAGGCTCCAAATTCCATGGAAAATAGTAATTTACCAATTTTAGTACCTCAGGAACAGACAAGGTTAATCAAATAAATTATGTCAAAGTCATTTTATTCCTTTTCCATCCTTCACTGCCCATTATATACTTGTCTCAGACTACAAATTGCACCCCTCTTTGCCTTCTTAATTGTGTTTATGGAATCATTCCAAAAGTGATCACTATTAAGGAAGAAAATTGCAGCAAAAAGTATGAGACAAAATGTGTTAATTTAACATCTCATGAATAAATGTTAGTATTCACTGAGGAGTGGTATCTTTTTTAAATTAACACCACCAAAGACACAGTTACGCTTAGCCTTAGCAATTTAAATGCCTGTTGTCTGAGATTTCACAGGTATGTTGATTAAATTATTATGAGTTTACTACAAGCATTCTGCATAATTAGGAACTCCCTATTGTCTCTACTATGAATGTTAATGGTTTAGTTGGTACCTCATCCAGACTTTTGTAAGTCCCTACAGAGGCAAATCTTTTAGTAATAGGTTTATTTGGCTATGGATTGAGAGAAGAATTAGATTAATTATATATTGTCCTGCCTCTATATATAATGGTAATGTTTTACGCTTTGTTTGTTCATTTCTCTCTCCACAAATGTAGGATTTGCTTTGAATTTAAGCTAATCTTCCGGCACAGAATTATTGTACTTAGCTTTGTTGTTTAATCACTAAGTTATGTACGACTCTTCACAACTCCCTGGACCATAGCAATCCAGGTTCCCCTATCCTGCACTGTCTCCTGGAGTTTGCCTAAACTCATGTTCATTGCCTCACTGGCACTATCTAACCATCTCCTCCCTATCATCCTCTTTTCCATTTGCCTTCATTTTTTCCCCACTATCACAGTCTTTTCTAATTAATCTTCTTTTCTCATTAGGTGGCCTATTATGAACTATTATGTCCATTCTTCAGAAAACTTGACTGTGACCTTCACCAGCCTCAGGCATGGTTATCATCTCATGGTCAATATTTTAGTTCTGTACCTCCAGGGCTATGACATTTTAAGCTAAATAAAAAAATAAAAGTTTTAAGCCCAGAAAGAACTCTTTTGAAAATCCAAGCCTCAAATATATTAGCAAGCCATGTAGAGAACTACATTTCATAAGTGGTTTGAACTTAAATTGAATCTTACATCGGACTTGTTTTCCATGTATGAAATTATTTGGACATTGATGGACTCATAGTTTAAGTTATCATTCCTCTAATGAAGGAATTAACTAATTTCCAGTGAAAAGTTTAAACTATTCCAGTAGCAGTTATCACACATAAAGCCAGTTCAGTATGTTTTGTAATATGTGAGTTTTAGTAGAAGGTCAACATGTTTCATCCTGAAATTAGATCATCTTCCAAAACAGTTAAGATTTATGACCTTGCCAGGAGATAATATTAAATGTTCAAACTTAATTTTTTGACATTGTTACTTTCCAACAATGTTTGAATATTTAATATTCATTTTAACAAGCATCACTGGGGTAACTGTATCAGTAAATGAACAATTTATATACATTTTCTTTCTTTCTTTCTATATAGCATTCACAGTAAATTTTAAGGTTGCATTTCACTGATACTCTCATTGTTCCATAAAGAAAATGAACTCAATATATACAATCTAAATGTCCCTTTTTTCTTAAGGATCAGAATAAACTTATTTTATAGAAATTATTCAGTTTTTGATCAATTTGTGACATACCAAATTATATAGTAAGATCTTATCTCATTGTTAGTACAAAGCAATTTCAAAGAGATAGGGTGCATGGTTGTTTTTTTTCAGGAATGTAGCATCTCCACTGTAAGAAAGGTACCTTAAAATATGTTGTGGGGTTCAATGTATTTCTGGTGAACTGAACAGGATAATAATAATAATAATAATAATAATAGTAATAATAATAATAATAATAATAATAATAATAATAATAATAATAATAATAATAATAATAATAATAATAATAATAATTTCATTACAGTTCGGTTCTCTGACATGGTGTATTTCTGCCACTTTTGAGGTTGTTCAGCTTCCAGTAGCCCTGCAGGCCCATGCCCTGGTTGCTCAGCTATGGGACCCGTGGCCTGTAGCCCACTTGTCAATGGATGCCCAGGTTCCCCAACACCTGACATGGTCCTTGTTAACCTGGGCGATGACCAAACCGGTATAGTCTTCATTCGGTTGTGTTTCACCATGATTCATTGCATGGGTTGTTGGGTGCACTCAGCCTAGACCACTCTGACATGGTTGGACCTGCTGGTAGTTTGCATTACTGCCAGCACAGCTCTCAGCTTCATTGGAGCAGTTAAGCCCCCCGCCACATCAACCATAGTTACCCATCATAGTTACCCATCAAGGCGGCACCCCATGGGGGTGAAGAAGGTTATGGCTGACCAACAGAACACTGAAGATAGACACAGAAGGCCTGATTCTTGCAGCCCAAGAACAAGCCAAGAACGAATGTAATCAAAGCCAGAATAGAAAAATCTGCTGATGACCCCAAATGCAGACTCTGCAAAGAAGCAGATGAAACCATTGATCACATACTGAACTGTTGCAAGACAATTGCTCAGACTGACTACAAACAACGTCACAACACAGTTGCTCAGATGGTCCACTGGAACTTGTGTCACAACTACCATCTACCTATAGCAAAGAACTGGTGGGATCATAAGCCTGAAAAAGTGGTCAAAAATGAGCATGAAAAACTACTGTGGAAATTCCGAATACAGACCGACAAAGTTTTAGAACATAATACCCCAGATATCACGATTGTGGAGAAGAAAAAAGTGTGGATCGTTGACATTGCCATACCTGGTGACAGCAGAATCGACGAGAAACAACTTGAAAAAGTCACCAGTTATCAGGACTTGAGAATCGAACTGCAAAGACTCTGGCATTAACCAGTGCAGGTGGTTCCAGTGGTACTCGGCACACTGGGTGCTGTGCCTAAAGACCTAGGCAAGCACTTGAAAACAATTGGCACTGACAAGATCACCATTGGTCAGCTGCAGAAGGCCACCTTACTGGGATCTGCTCGCATAATCCGCCGATACATCACACAGTCCTAAACACTTGGGAAGTGTTCTACTAGTGATTTGTGATATGAAACCCAGCATACTTATCTCGTTTGCTGTGTATACTGTCATTTTTGTGAATAATAATAATAATAATAATAATAATAATAATAATAATAATAATTTGCAAAATATGTCAAGAAGTTGCAGCTTCCTGCTGTAGTGCCAGTGGAGCTGCAAAAGACTACACTACTCAGAACAACATACATTTTAAGAAGATACCTAGGATGCTGGCAGCAACCAGTCAATGGGCAGCAACTCATCAGAGCCAGTCAATGATATTTGTGATACATTTTTAAATGTTCAGTTGACTGAGTTTCATGTTTAATAAATAAACATTAATAATAATAATAATAATAATAATAATAATAATAATAATAATAATAATAATAATAATAATAATAAAAACAACAACAAAAGAAATTGAGACCACTGGTTTCAGAATACAATATTCAGTTTTGTAGTCTAGATTTTCTCTATATTATCCAAATTCTTTTTTCTACTTTTTAAAAAAATGGATAATACTCAGGGGTGGGATTCTCTTGATTCGGACCAGTTTGGGCGAACTCCTAGTTCCAATGATCAGCTGGCTCTGAACTGGTTGTCTCCGACGAACATGTGGGCCCGATCACCATTGCTCTTTCCTGAGTTTTATTTTGGGTTTTTTAGAGCACAGCTGATTCGTGCCGCAGAGTGGTTTGCTGCGCCTCAGCTGTTTTATTCACAGGGACTGCAGTTGAAGGGAAGTATTAGAGTTAAAAATGGGCTTGTTAAAATGTAGAGTGTGCGCTCACTGAACCGGTTGTTACACTGGTTGAATCGCATCACTGACAATACTGAATTATTGATGTAATCTCTTGTGAAATATTTTCATATATGTTGAAAACCTCTGAAGTTTCAGAGATTGCTAATTTAAAAAAAAAAATATTTTAGCTGTAGTTATTGCTATTGAGCTATTTTTGATCAATCATGTTCTGTTTGCAATTTAAAAAAAAATGAAGATATTATTACTGGTTTTTAAATTAGCTGTGATTATTCCTTTTTCAAGATATGCATCCCCTCTACTTCACCTCAAAATTCCCAAAATGTTCATATAAGAATTTCTTCAAAATATCATTTTTTTCTAAGAACTAAAATGGAATTTTATTTCCCAATAAAGCACATGTTGCCATGCAATTTTTATAAATTGAATAAAACGGTAACTGTTAAAAAGATTTGCATATTATAACTTATGTTCAAATTCTCTTACATACAGTCCCTGAATCTCAGCTATCTGTCTTTAAGCATGTCAAAGTTTTCAACTCCTTCCTTCCTTCCTCCCATCCATTCATTATCTATTTATTTATCATCTGTCTGTCTGTCTCTCATCTATCTATATGTTTGGGATATCCTTTATGTATATTGCATTTTGTTTACAGGAGACATAATCCAACTCCCAAATATTAATTTTTGTTTAATAAAGCAATTACGCAAAAAATGCAATTTTCTTTAGCAGTTGGGATAGTAACTTGGTTCACAACATATAAAGCACTTTATCTGCATCTCCTTATGCCAAAAGTCTCATTTTTATCAGAATATAACCAACTAATAGTCTTATTACATATCATCTAATAGACTTATTATCAACTGAGTCCTATTACATAACTTCATAATATGACTATTTTAAGGCATTCATAATATATTTCCCAATCAACTGCAAACCAAATTATCCCCCCCCTCTCTCTCTCACACACACACACATACACACAAAATCTCTTCCACCATAGTTACCCATCTTACATATCTTTCCACATTTCACTTATAAAAATATAGCCAATGTCTCAAAAGTATAGTTTTAGAAATTTTCCTTTTCTTCTTTTCTGCCTACCTTGAAAAAGATCTTTCTTTCTACATTTATAAAATTCAATTCGATCCAATCAGAAAAACTTAACAATCTTATAAAATGGCTGCTTTAAAAAGTGACATAAATAATAATTTAAGATCTGCCATTCTTACGTGAAAGTATCTCTATGTGTGACAGAAATCAGCATGAAATGAGAAGGTAACCATGTTTATAGGAATAGTTTCTTGAATCAGTATAATTACAATTTGTCTTGGAAGGAAAACCTGGCTTGAAAATCACATATTTTTAAAATGATCATTTCTGGTTTGATTAAGTATGAAGTTTGGACAAATTGCATCATGGTATCAAGCCTATCATGTGTTGTGCTGCAAATTAGAGATTGACAACTATCTGTCCAAAAGTTGAAAGTGGCTCCCAGGACCATTTTATTTAACCACCTGGAGACCTTCCCAGATTGTTAAATAAATAATAATCTTTAATTATTGGGAATAATGAAATGGGTTACCATTGTTTAATCTATAAACAAGCTTGTAATAGGGAATTTATGGTTTAATATTACTTTTTCTTTTAGTTAGTAATAACTGACTGACTAGCTAACCAAACAAACAAACAAATATAATTTCATGGCATTCCAGCCCCAGATTGCTACTGAGACAGCCTTACTTTTGTTGTTATTCTTAAATAACTGTTTTCTCTGTTCACCAGACATGATCCTTGACTTATGATGAATGATGGTGGCATGGAACAAAGATCTGCCCAGCTTCAATTGGCCTCTCTTTGATTGTTAGGTGCTGCCTCTATGGCCATTTTTATTTGAGCTGCAAGAGAAACTGACTTGCACAGCTTTATTGATCTTTTAAACACTGGGATATTGATTTCCTGCCAGACTTCTGGAGATTGATACAACTGTGTCAAAAACAAACAGAAAAACCTGGCAGAGAAGTCAGTGGATTAAGAAGGTCAGTGGATGAAATAGCTAGAAGATATGACAATTTACTTGTGGACTCCATCCTGATTCAAAGGTTAAAAGCTCTCCTGTAAGAATAATATTTCATTTTATTTCATTAGAGTGCCACCAGTAGTCTATGTCCATTTTGCCTTGGACTGCAAGAGGAACCAAACACTTAGTTTTATCACCTTGAGTTCTTTAAAACGTTTGCTTGTAATAGGACTATCAATCTTCTAAGAGAATGGTAGTTCTATGGTGTACAGCTTCTCCCCAGACCCATACAATCTGAACAGTTTGTGGGACATGAGGAGAACAGGATAAAGTGGCAGCGAGCAATATATCTGCATGAAGCTTAATCCTATCTGATGAGAAAGAGAGGGGTGGGAGAGATTCTGGTATAGTGGGTAAGGCATCAGTCTAGAAACCAAGACACCATGAGTTGTAGGTCCTCCTTAGGCATAAAGTCAGTTGGGTGACCTTGGGCCAGTCATTTTCTCTTATCTCTGAGAAGCAAACAATTTCTGAAAACTTCTCAAGGAAATGGTAAGAACCTGTCTAGGTAGGTGCCAGGAGTCAAGACTGATTTGAAGGCACCCTCCACAGTATGTATTTATACATACAATCTAGATAATTGGTTGGTGCTGTATATTGTGCCCTTCCCAAATTCTATCCTGTCATAAATTATGGAGAGTGATTTTTTGGTTATTTTCCCTATCATTATTGAATGTGGATTGAATGCAAAAAATAAGCCAGAGAATCTACCAATCCCTGCCCTGAAATTGTCACATATTTAATGTCTAAGGGCAGCAACAGTCCCTGGCCTCATTCCTGCATCACAATGAAGTATGACCATGGACATAGTACAAATAATGTTGGTTTGCCTATCAGGCAATTCAAAGTTGTTTCATCCCTTCAGGATATACTAGATTAGAAAAGCAAACTCCTGCAGGCTAATAGTACTATTACAATTTTATGCGAACAGAATTTTGCAAATCTGAATAGGCTTGCTCAAGTAGTGGGTTCCTACCTTGTTCACTATTGGTTTGGTGCGTGATCGTGAGTGTATTCGTGTGCGTGCATTCCCCTAGTGTGCCAATCAGCTGAGAGGATGAAGAAACAAAAAGCTAGGAGTGACCCTCCAACCCACCCATGTGCTTGTCACTTATTTTATCCTCTCAGCTGATCGTTGGCCGAACCAGTAGTGTTTTTTTTTACTACTGGTTCGGCTGAACTGGCAGTGATTTTTACTACTGGTTCACCTGAACCGGACCAACCCAGTAGCATACCACCACTGGCTTGCTTTCTACCTCCCTTTATGTTTGTGAGGGACACTTACTCAAATTACATTTCTGCCTAGACTCAGATTTCTTTTATCTAACATTGCATCGATTGCAGCTCTTCTTGTTGTTTCTCTAGCTTATTTGCCTATTCCACCCTTTACAGGATGAGAGAAAGGTATATTAACACTGCAGGAAAGAAGGAAGTGAATTTCTCAGTGTTAATTTATTCTCATATTCAAATGTATTGCATTTTTAATTGCAATACTTTGTTCAAATTATGTAACTTTGTATCACATAGCTTCATTTAAGACATATCGTGCTGTTTTCATTTCATTCTTTTCATTTCATACCATTTTGCAAAACTGGAAATATTAAGATGCTGCATAGTAATAGACCAAAAAGGGATACTATGATACCTTAGATGCTACCAATTTTATATTATCTGATGGAAAATTCTGATTTAAAATATATCCTCTCAATAGGTGCTAGAAACAGTTACACATATTATGTGATTATCCATCACATTGTATATTAGGAGCATTATTCTTTTTCAGAGAGAGATGATACATATGTAGTATTTAGTATTACAGTAAAAATTTAACTTTCCGATTGGAAATTTATTTAAAATATGAAATCCTTTCAAACATATTGTAAGAGATTTCAAGGAAGCTTATGCAGAGAAAGAAGGCAGCTGTATTTGTTGTGAGCAGACTTTTCCTGCACTCCCTAACCTTTCCTAAGCTCTTTCTTGTTTTAAAAATATAAAAGTAAGGGCACCAAAACACTGTGTGAGGGAGGGTGAAAGTTACACAGTAAATTGGCACTTTTCACTGTAAACAGGACTGGCACAGAGAGGAAATATAATTAGATTTTTGTCTCAGGTGAAGATGGCCCTTCTGCTTCCTTCTTTAAAATAAAAATAATTAAAAACTCACAGAAAATCATAGAAAAGGAGCAGAATCTTGGCTTTTTATGGGGACCACTAGTGGACGGGACAGAAGGAGAAAAATCAAAGGGCAAAATTTCTTTGACTATTTTCTCTTTATTTGCTTTTTTCACTAGAGAATATTGTTTCATTTTCTTAACAACCCATGGCTCTGACTCTCTTAGTTAGTCCTCTGGTTTTCACACCAACCAGAAACATGAATCTATATATTTTATCTCAAAGTTACACATATATTCCTTGTAATAAATGATCTCCTTTCTCTTCCTCTCTGAAGTAACCAGGAAAAGTTTTGCAGGGCACATTGAATTATACTTAAATTTATAAAAAGTTAAAAGATCTTCATGACACATCAAACAATAGTATAGAACAAGTTAAAACACAGTGGATTAGCAGTTGATTGGTTGAGCTTTGAGATAACCCCAATCTGTCACCAGAGGTAATCTAGCCCACACCATATTGATTTATTTCAACTGTAAATTTCACAGAGCAGATGCATTCTTTTTTTAGCCTATAGTTTTTGTTATATATTGAAAATGCTAAGTTGAAAAAAACTATGTCTGCAGGCCATCAAATGTCACTTGTATTTTGACCTACATAAGACAACTTGCAATCACATTTTGAGCAGGAAGGGGTTTTTGTATGTATGTGTGCGTGGAGAGAAATATATATATATATTTGAAAAATCCTGTTAAGTCTTTTTTGCTGTGGATTTATAATTTCAAACTTCATACAAGAAAATCAATAAGCCAGGCAGTGATGTGGGATATTGTACAGTAACAATATTTTCTTGGAAAAAAATAAAGAATAAACCTGAACAAAGGTTAGAATTAAAAACATTCATTTGTTTATGTTTGTGAAACTTTGCTTTAAAAAGAAAAGTTCGATTCAATTTTAACTAAATTTAAAGGACAGATTTCTAAAATAAATCATTATGCTAAAGAATACATAGACTCTGTAGATATATGTCTGGGTACAGTCTCATCAAAAGACTTACTGCTGTCAAAAAAAAAAAAGATAAATATATGAAAACTACTGAATTTTAATAGAAGTTGCAATTGGCACATTCACCAGGAGATGTCACTCTAGAACAAGTGTTGAACTAATGATTTAGTTTTCTTATATTACAGTTGGGAACTTAATTCAAAATTCTATTGTAAAGTATGATTGAGAACTGTTTATTTACAATTTGCTTAATTCATGGAGTGTATTTTTATGTTACATAATTAAAATCCATATGGATTTTATCCATATCCATATGGATTTTAATGAACAAATAAAAGAAAATGAACAGGCATTGCTGGATTTCAGTTTCAAAAATATGTCCAAAACATCATTATCATGATAAGGTAATAGCAGAAGGAATCATAAACTCTCACAAAAGATTATCTGACTTGAGAGAAAATTGCCTCATAATAAATTATAGGACCTATGAGTTTGCACATGAAATTATACCTCAGGGAATCTATGAGTTCCTTTTATTGGCCTGCTTTCCTTGCTTTTTTATATTCATATTATGTGAATGAAAAGTGTATATATAAATAATATATCTGTCTTGGTATGAAAGGAAATGATCCTGAAAAATGTCAAGAACTGATTTTTATGACTCCTCCCCCGCCCTCCTTTGCATCTCAATCATTTTATGTCTGAATAGTATGCTTGTCATGCCCAAAATAGGCTAGTTCAGAAATGAATTGGAAGGAACAGTCAATAATCCAAATCATAGTGAGGCAGGGACTCATTCTAAAGCAAAGTCTATGTAAAGCAGGGGTGGGATTCTCCTGTTCAGAACGGTTCAGGTCTGAACTAGTTACCTCCGACAAGCATGTGGGCCCACCCGCCCACCCCTGCTCTTTCCTGTGCTTTATTTCATTTTTTTAGAGCACAGCTGATCCACGTGGCAGAGTGGTTTGCTGTGCCTCAGCTGTTTTCTTCACAGGGGCTGCAGTTGAAAGTAAGTATTAGAACTGAAAATGGGCTTTTTTAAAACGTGGAGCGCGCACTCACCGAACTGGTTGTTATACCGGTTGAATAACACCATTGATGTAAAAGCAATTCCAGATTGATGCTGGCTTTCTTTGACTTTCTGAAACTTCCCATCACACTTTCATACAAAGAGATGAATGTATCAATTTCTCAAAGGAAATTAGCAAAATTTACCTATGATGCCCACACTACTTCTGACACAGATCAGTGGGAAGACTTCGCCTCCCATGTCTTCTTTTGGGATTTCATTGAAAGATGGGACATTCATACATATCATGATAAAGGGAGGGGAAGTCTTATGAGCAGCAAGGAGCAGAAACAATCTGAATTTTGAGAATTTAAGAGATTCTTGGATTTATTCATTTATTTATCAAATTTATAAAGCTTCCCATTTCACCCAAAGCAACTCTTGCTGAGATTCATGGAATTAGACAGAATATTCAATTTTTCTGAATATAGTTCTGTTGCCATTATCATTCTTCTCAGACATACATTTTGTTCTGTTATACTGTTATACTTCTGTTGCCATTATCATTCTTCTCAGACATACATTTTGGGTGTTTTGGTATTACCCAGGATTACCCATATTCTGCAGTAATTTTCATAAATGGAGGCATTTTAAATTTCAGGAGGAAGGTATTATAGAGAATAGATGCAACACCTAGGAAGCTCCATTCTTCTTACCTCATGAAAGTAAGGAATTGTCAGCCAAATCCATCAGAACATAACCATCCGGTAGATCAATGTCAAGGTAAAAGTAGTTTTTGAAATACCTTAGAGTCAAGCCATGCGCGGAGGGGGGGGGAGGCTTTAAAGGTCAAAACTAGTCCTTTAAAATATACTGACAAGGTGGGGCAGTGCCCAGAGCCACCTGTTCATGTTGGCACGTAATCAAGAATAATGAGACCCAGTTTTTAGCTAAAGATAATGAAAAACTGATTATCTCAGATTAAATAAGTAAATTAAAAACAACATTTACATTTTATATCATATTACTTGATTAAAGCAAGGAGCTGAACTGGTCATCAGTGAACATCTGGTAATGCAATATATTGTTTTGGCTTCAGGAAATATATGTCATATCTAGAAGTTGAATACAAATAGGAGAGCTAATGACTTTCAAAGCAAGAGTCTCAAAGATCTTTTCCCTCTGTGCCTGCCCTAAGGAGATTATCAGATTTTTGTAGATTTGTTAATGTGCACATTCACACAAATTCTTCCACGAACAACCTCATCTATCTCTCTTCTGCATTTGACATCTTATTGTGAACAAAAAAGCTTTAAATATACTGTAGGCTAATCTCATTAAAATCAGATTAACTGATCAATCATATATTTTTGCATTCTTTCATCTTGAAGACCATACCAATAGTTTGGGATTCAACTATTTGAAGATCGTGTTATGTTTTTCCTTATCCAAATATAAATTCCTGTCCTAACTAAAAAGCAAATTTCTTACACAGATAGGAATAAAACAAACTGATGCCCAAAATTATTAAATCAAACCCAACTTTTAACTGATTTGAAGCCTTCAGCTTTATCTTATCAATAAGAAATAATAGTATGAATTATCTCCACTGCATGGGTTTTGCAAGTCAAATGAAAATGGTCACAAAAGTTCATCAAAGTTCTTTTGATCTTCATATAAAATATATTCCCAGTTAAATCTAAACATTCAAACTATCCTTAATTTAAACTACACGTCTACATATTTAATATAGTCCATATCCTTATGCTTATCTTTTTTATTTTTTATTATTTTGATTACTATTGATATTTTGGATATCTGTGATAAGCTGTGATATGACTAAGGGCAGGACAAGAAGCAATGGATGGAAACTAATCAAGGAGAGAAACAACTTAGAACTAAGAAGAAATTTCCTGACTAACAATTAATTAGTGGAACAACTTGCCTCCAGAAGTTGCGAATGCTCCAACACTGAAAGTTTTAAAGAAGAGATTGGAGATTTGTCTGAAATAGTATAGGGCAGTGGTGGCTAATCTTTTTTGGCTCCCCTGCCGATAATTGCACTCACACTTGCTTGCGCACACTTGCATGTCAGCACCCAGAAGGCAATGCATGCTGGCCCACCACACACTCCCTGCACATGCACGCACGACCCCCCTTGTGCACCATGCATCTGCACATGCATGCACAATTCCCCCCATGCTCTGTGCATCAGAGTTCCTCATGCACAGTATGTCTGCACAGTATGTGTGCACGATTTCCTCATGCACAGTATGTCTGCACATGCACACATGATCCCCTCATGCGCAGCGCATCCCTGCGCATGTACACACGTCTCCCACGCACCTCACCCTCCACCCCCTGTGCATGAGCACCAGATACACGACAATCAGCTGTCGGGTGATGGCGCACACACGCATGTGCAGTGGGGCTCTTCCGGGCAACCTCTCACATGCCAGCATGTGTGGCATAAGTTTGCCAACATGGGTGTAGGGTTTCCTGCCTAAGTAGGGAGTTGGACTCCAAGGTCCCTTCCAACTCTGTTATTCTAAGATTTCTAAGATTCTAAGATAGCGACTTAGTCAAGATTTGTTTGCGTACCATGTCTGTGGGAAGCTAATGTATAAATAAAGTATTCTGTGACTGGTGTCTTGACAAAATTCAATCTCTGAGAATTTTCATCTCAAGCATGTAAACAGCAGTGATCAAGATCCCTACTGATATAAAACAGAAAGCTTGTTCAATTGAGTTGCTCTTTATGAAAAATTACATCAAACAACTACCAAGGAAAACAAGCATCTAGGTGATAAACTTGAAATAGAGTTCCAAGGATTAGAGAAGTAAGAAGATACTCTCAGATCTGGATTTACCCTTTAAAAGAGGAACAGAAATAGTCATGGAAATTAATCCATAGTTAAAAACCAAGGATGGAAATGTGGCAGCTGGATTTTGACTTCCAGCCAAAGGTGCTAATAAGTAGCAAAAACACATCAGGATTATATCGTCAAATATTGCTGAACTCTCATATAAGCCCATGGTACCATAAGATGATTTCTCAGATAGATAAAAATATTATTACTAGAACAAGCCATTTGCTTTTTAGAGGCAAAATATAAAATAGGGAGGACTTTTTTAAGTGTAGAATATACCCTGAGACAGATAAACATTTTTCTATGCCAGCAATAATATGAGAAATCAAAATGTAGTACCCCCCAATATTAGTGAAAATATCTTTCACAAATCCTGTAAATAGTAAAGAAATGTGCTTGAGAGAAATCAGTTCTAGTTTTAACCATGTTTTGATTATTGAGAGAGAGCAGGTCTAGCTGTGGCTGATGGCTGAATTCTTAACATGCATTTTCTTAACATGATATTATAATGAACTCGGACTTCTCATAATATTAGTTCTTTGGGGATCCAATGTTTATGCATTCAGAAAGTACAATAAAACCATAATAAATAACCAATTAATACAATTGTTAAATAATTTCTGAGATTAATAGCATACAAAATAATCCCCCTATAACAAAAAGATGAATTTCTCCAACAGTCAATGTAAATGCTAAAGAGATTTGGGTCTGTGCTCTACTCTATTTCCACTTCTTAAATTGGAATATCTGTTTATCTGTTACCTAATTTATAGACATCATTTGACCTCCCTTAACCCCAATTTGTTAGATTCCCACAAGCTGAACTATGATTTTGGTGAACAAGAGTTGTGTGTGTGTATATATATATATATATATATATATATATATATATATATATATATATATATATATATTTTCTTAAGTTTTCGTGGGTACTTACATGTATGGCATTCGGCTTTGTTCGGGTATTTTCCCACGTCATTGTAGTTGTTCTTTTAAAGTTGTAGCAACGTTTCGGCAGAATCTCATCTGCCATTATCAGGCTTCTGTATTGTGTTTGTCTGTGAGTCAGACTTTTATAGTTGTTTCAGTTTTAAATTTGGGGCTAGCCTACTGCTGTGCCAGAATGGTTTTTTCTTCATCCTGATTGGTTGGGAGTCTTGGTCTGTGTTTATTGGTCTTATGGTAGATGAGATTCTGCCGAAACGTTGCTACAACTTTAAAAGCACAACTATAATGACGTGGGAAAATACCGAACAAAGCTTAATTAATTATTAAATTAAATTTATATATATATATATATATATATATATATATATATATATATATATATATATATATGTATATATGTATATGTATATATATATGTATATGTATATGTATATGTATATGTATATGTATATGTATATGTATATGTATATGTATACGATATACGTATACGTATCACGTATATATGTATATATGTATATATGTATATATATATATATGTATATATATATAAATGTAGTAGATCCTGGCATGCTGCTAGTTTTCAGCCCTTTCTTTCCTCTTTTGAAGGTAATTCAATTTTGAACTAGATAAACAAACTGAAACTTATTTTTTAATATTTATTATATGAAACCTGATTTACATAAATACATGTGATATTCATGAGAGATCACAAGATGGTGCCAAGCCACTATAATTACTGAACCAGGACAGGATTCCTGGTTCCAAATAAGAAGATAAATAAAGACAAAATATGTCTACAAAATAGTCCAGAATTCCATAGAATGGCAAGGGAAAAGAGTAAGACAATGAGACTGATTAACAGAATGACCAAAGAAGTTGGCTAAACTGATTAGATAGATAGATAGATAGATAGATAGATAGATAGATAGATAGATAGATAGATAGATAGATAACCTGAATTCTGAAGCAAATTCTGTTATTTCTATTGAATCTCTTCTACTTTCTTAGAATAATTCTAACCATAATAAGAGCTGTTGGAGATGGGGTGGGAAGATAATATAATAGCAACAGCACTTACACTTACTGTATATTCCACTTCACAGTGCTTTACAGCCCTGTCTAAGCGCTTTACAGAGTCAGCATATTTCCCCAAAAAATCTGGGTCCTCATTTTACTGACCTCAAAAGGATGGAAGGCTGAGTCAACTTTGAGCTGCTCAGAATCAAACTCCTGGAATGAGCAGTGAGTTAGTTTGCAGTACTGCATTCTAACCACTGCACCAGCACTGAAACAAACTGTGTTTACCATTCAAGAACAGCAATTTAATGTTTCTTAGCCTGATTTCAAAAACAACAGACTTGAATCTAGGAGAGTTGTTCAAAGAAACTGCTGAGCATACATACCTGAGAAAAGGTATGTATTCAATCTTGGACACACTCTGGCATTTTGACTGGCAGAGAGGCTGTATTGTTGAAGATAATAATCATTTCAAGAAAGCATCTGCAAAAGTTGTGTTGCATAAACAGCCATGCATGGTTATATACATTGCAATGTCCTACCTGCAAATGAATACTTCAGCTTTAATCATAACAATACAAGAGCACACAATAGATACAAACTCAAGGTAAACCACACCAAACTTGACTGCAGAAAATATGACTTCAGCAACAGAGTGGTCAATGTTTGGAATACTCTACCAGACTCTGTGGTTTCTTCCCCAAGCCCCAAAAACTTTAACCTTAGGCTGTCTATTATTGACCCCACCTCCTTCCTAAGAGGCCTGTAGGGGACGTGTATAAGCGCACCAATCATGCCTACTGTCCCTGTCCTATTGTTTTTTATTTTTCTTATAAGTATCTATCTCATGTATTCAAAACTATATTTATTCTTATACCTGTATCTTGTAAGCAATTGACAAATCAAATAAATACTAAATTATTTATCACAGGGGTTTCCAGTCATTGGGCCATTGATTTATCAGATATCTGAAAATATCTCCTCCCTGTTGTTGTGTTCTTGTATAGGCAGCAACCTCTTTTTAAAATTAATTGT